>NC_133206.1:1660000-1670000 GCF_958299795.1 Porites lutea
GTAGCTGGCAGCATATATTACCAATAATTAATATAAGTGCTCTGTGAGATCATTTATACTTGCATATGCTGTCCCGGCATGGCAAGATATTCCTGAGACCTTAACTGTTGTTCTTACAAATAAAACGAATTCTCGATATTTTGAGGGCGTTTTCAGTAAAACAATTACTCTACTTGCGCTTGTTGGATATGACATTATTATAGCAAACTCGTCGCTACGCGCCTGGTTGCCTACAACCATCTCATTGCATACGCGCACTCGTGGAATAATAGTTAAATCTCCTGTTTAGTTCTACTCTGCAATATTCTGTTTACCCATGTAAACTCTAGTATTCTGTATACCATGTTTATCTTGGTTTACTCATGCACACCCTAGAACGGTTGACTCTATGACAATATGTCGATAGGGCAAGAAACCAGTGTCCGTTGTAGGCATTAGTGGGTAAATGTGAAATAAAGATGTATGTATTTCTTGGGCGATTATCCGTAGAGCGGCGTCTGACCTAACTGAATCATTGAAACGAGCATATTTCAGCGAACAGTTGGTATAATTAAACACAAAAAAATAATTGAAATTGAAATACCCTATTTGTAAGAGTAAATGTTAAACACGGTTGCTGTTTTCAGGGGGTAAAACAAAATAAACATAAATAAAGAAGAAAAAGGAGAGGATGACAAAGAAGAAGATGATGATGATGAAGTTGTTGTTTCCAAAATCACAAGTCCTGATTGAACAAAGTTAGCTATCATGACTTTTGCTTGTCGATAGAGAGTATAGAACGAATCATCCAGCTATTCTCCATTTTATAATGGCATTTTTTTGATAATCTATACTAACAGTTTCCACTTTATATTCAATCAGATGGAAACATAGACCACAATGTATGATCAACGAAGTTTATTGGTTAGCAGATCAAACTGTTGGCTAGCCCCGATCTGACTGAAAGACTGAGTGATCTGAAAGGCGACTTTATTTTACTACGCAACTGACTACTATACAGACAATTAAGGGGTGTGTTGCCATTGCCCATCACATCCTCGCGTGATTTTGTTGCCTTACAAGAATAATATGACTTTCACACAATAAGCCTTTAAAATTATTATTTGGATTCTTAATACACTGTAAATTGTTTCAAAAGCTATTTTTTTTCTAAATATAACGGCCGAAGTCAAGATTGCTCAATGTTTAGTATATTTCTCTTGTGGATGGTACCATTTGATACGGTAATAGAACAATCAGTCCGAGTTCCCCTGGTTATCAAGAACTGAAATACCATAGTAAAGATTCTTTAGAGCTAAATGTTTTTTTCTTACAAATTCCAATTTTCCTTGAATTTGCCTCTCTGTTTTAGAGGTCACTGTAAAGTGTGTATTATTTCCACGCAGACTCTTGCTCACAAAATTATACAATATGGATATATTTCTGTAACTTGGGATAACACACGTGTTCAAAATGAATGACTCAACGGAGTCTAACAGACAGCTCTCTTCGAGTGTCCATGGTCCGGGCTGCAAATCAGATCCCTCCTCCTCCAGGATAGCTGCTGTTCGCCGCCTCTTCAATGATGGTGGTGTAGAAGTTATTCTCTTCTTTTTCTCTGCCTTACAATCGTCTGTGCTGTGAGTAACCCTTATTCCATATCTATTTTCACAGTTGAAACATGAACAGAGGATAGAGCAAGGTTTACCATTGGAGTAGCAGGGACATTTTGTTCGCCTCTGACCACTTACATCTATGCAAGAGGTTTGACCTGTTTTCCGTCCTTTAGCCCTGCTTTCTCCACACCGGCATGACAGCTTTTGGGGATTCTGACTGCGATTGTCGCAGTTGCGGCACTTGCACTGAGCTTGGCACTTTTTTTGTTAGAAACACACGGGCAACGAGATTTTTCAGTTGAAACACAAAAGCCCTCACTTCTGCATTTTGCCTTCCTTCCACAATAGCAAATTTGGGAAACTGCCTGTTCCTGAGCATGTTGAAGTTCAGCCTCGATAGGATCTGAAAAAAAAAATCGTTGATTACTTGGTTTTATAGCCTGAGTATCAGGCGTTTCTGGGGAAAAGGGGAAAGATGGAAGCGAAAAAGGGAGAGAGGTGAATACTCAGGCTATTGGTTTTATTATCATTATTGTTGTTATCATTATTGTTAGGTTGTTTAGTATTGTTGCTGTTCCTTTTCGTTTTACCGGCCGTGTAACTACAAGCATGGCTTTAATGGACTATAGTGGTATTCATAGGTCTCGAGGTTGCCCAACCAATCGAGGTCTGTCTCAGGTTTTCTTGTATATGCCAACAACTGACTGAAAACAAAACTTAGTGCGTTTAGGAAAAACTAGTGTTAGAAGGAACTGAAAAAGGCGTATTAAAATTACATAACCTGCAAATTTTCAGTCGTATATTTCAAAAGTAGCGATTGTAAACGGCCGACGACAATTGGAATGTTCGTATTCAACCTTTTTAAATACGCCGTATTGCACCTTGTTGACCTCCCAAATTTTTGAATAACCATTGTAAACCATTGTAACCATTATGGTGTATGTGAAAATGGCGATTGGGAAAATAAACTCTTGCCACCCAGTCACGGTTGAATGTTTCTACCATACAAATCCTTGTACTCTCGGTAGGCGTTGCAATCGCGCCTTTTGAACATATTCTGAAGAAAGTCGATCACGTGACCAACTATTTAACATAAAACCTATTGTTAGCCCCACTTGAGTAATTATAAAACTTATAACACGTCAAAATAACTCATTATTATGATCATGACATGGATGATAAAAGTTTGGTCACCCATAACAAACTGGTATTTACAACTTTTGATTTTACGGCAGCCCATAACGCAATTCCTTGAGTTGACAGACTTATCCCTGTTAAATTTACCATTCACTTCAACTTACCATTGGTTATGCTTTCCGTAGCATCGTAATGGCCTGCCCCAAAATAATGGTAAGCAATATAGATTGGGGTGTTACTCAAAGGATTATCGCAGTTGAAGGGCAAAAAAGGAATTGATTCAGGAGACGTTATCACCATAATTGGAACTTGCAAGATATTTGAACACAGTCTTATTACAAAGTCGCCAATTTCTTGATCAAAAAAACCTCTTACGCTAAATTCGCGGGCTTTTCTTTCAACATCTGCCTGGGAACTTTCGACGAAGTTTGAGATGCTGCAGTCGTCAGCTAAAACTGCATCTACAAATAGTTGTCGAAGAGTGTACGTATCCAGGTCTTCAGTATTTAAAAGTCCTAGACGCCTCAGGTGCTCTGATAATTGACCTGCCTCCTTGTGGACAAGTTCCGTTCAAAGATTTTTATATCTGACCAAATACAGAGAAAATCTCGTAAAATAGTCACTGCTCATTACGCATGCGGGAATACCGATTTGAATTTTTATGGAACGACGAGTAACCAATTCATTAAAAGAATCTTGTAGGGTGTAGCTTGATCTGCCTTTATTGTAAAGGAAGATAATTTAATTGCTTTCTAGACTGATTAAATCAAGATCAAGCAAAACGCCCACTTCCCCATGTTCCTTTATCAATTCCTCTTAATAACGATATCATAAGGAGGGCCATAAGTTAAAATGTAGCATCGACTGTCTATTTGGTTTGTTATAGATGCCATTGTGTTATAATTATCCTCAACATTAAGGCTCAAACTCGGATAACTCGAAGAGAAGAGTGTGAAAACAATAGCTACACTTGTAAATCACACTTGTAAAAGTTTTATAAAAACATTGACCCCTAGCTATATTTCACCCCACTTTCCAGTCATTTTTATCCGAATTTCCTTGCCCTTGATAAGAAAGAGTCACTGAAATTTACGCCCGAAATTTACCTAGATAACTTGATTTCTTAGGTTCTTTTAACTGCACTGGGATGCCCTCATGTTACTGGGAAAAACGCTAGTTTAAAACAAATTTTGATTTTCATTGGTGAATCGACCAGATCAAGTTTTCTTATATAAAAAATGCCTAATCATGTTAGCATTTCTAATAAATTTTCACTGTACCATACACTGAAGTGCTGAAAAACTGATCAGTAACTATCAGTTTTAGCATGGCAATCGACCGCGATAACTCGAACTGTTTCTCGTTTCCCTTCAGAGTTCTAGTTCCGGGATTTCTGATCCTACTGATGGTTGAAAATAATCAGTGATTGATATATTTAACATTATTTCAAATATTTAATTCAAAAAGGAACCATAATTTAATTCAAGTAGTTTGTGCAATACTGTAATACTTTGTTATAGTCATGCAAATAAAGCTTATTGCTGTTGTTGTTACTGTAATAAATTACTGCACTTAGAAGATGTCCCAAGAGAGTGATTTTAAAACCTAATAATCAGTTCCTTGGCCCCTTGATCATAACCTGCATGGTCTTAGTCTAACCGCGCCGGTAAAGGGTTTCGGGCTGTTAGCTAGATGTTTTTACTTTGTAAAGAGGGCAAGCATGCGCACTGTGTTACAACGTGTCTTTGAATAGCATAAAAGAGTCCCGTATAAATATTTGGGATTGTTAGCAACACTCTCCGTTGCAAGGTGTGTGTTTAAAAATAAACTAAGATGTTTTAGAATAAACATGCGAAGTCGAGCTGTCGTATCTGTAAACCGACTATGCAGGGAAATTACGAAATTGGTAAAACGGATTGGAGCGGAATCAAATTGTGGTCCACTATTTCAGACCCTCAACCGTCTTTCCAATGTTTTACTGTGATTCATCATATAGTTACATTTTCCATTGAAAAATGGTGGTGTACTGAAACTTAGGACCGAGCAGGCAGACAGGTGCGACTTAAGGACCTCCGGAAAGCCGTTGGACAACCAAACCCAATGCCAGGGGGATTCTAGCAGGTGCATGCTGACATCTAGTCTGCTACACAGTCGTTTTTAGTGTCGTCACGCAATGCTCCTGTGGGGAGGAGCGTTGCGTGACGACACTAAAAACGGCTGTGTAGCAGACTAGCTGACATCCGTTCACAAAATTCCTAATTTGGTTGTCCAAAATGCAGTACCTCCGCTTTAGATCTTTAATTTTTGCGACAATGAATAAAATTAATTAGACCAAAAAACAAAAGAAAGTAAGTCGGAGTAAGGTGACAAAAATGAGCTTTTGAAGCCCTTGTCGAACAAGCCATTCGTCTACAAAAGATAATGAGTCATTAACACGTAACAAAACAGTTGTCCTTGTATCAGTCAAAGACTGATCATACAGGCATAAAAAGATACCCGACTTTTTCTATACAATGGAAAGGATATACAAGGGTATACAGGGTATCAGTACTACTAGGGTAAACATGGGTGCACAGGATATAAAAGGGTATACAGGGTATACAGTATTACTTAGGGTAAACATTGGTACAGAGGATAAATAGAGGTATACATGTGTACAGGGTATACAGTATTACTAGAGTAAACATGGGTACACAGGAGATGTAGAGGTATACATGGTATACAGTATGGCTAAGGTAAACATGGGTACACAAGATATGTAAGGGTATACAGGGTATACAGTACTACTAGGGTAAACATGGGTGTACAGGATATATAGGGGTATACAAGGTATACAGTATGACAAGGGTAAACACGGGTAAACAGGATATACAAGGGTATACAAGGTATACAGTATTACTAGGGTAAACATGGGTACACAATATATATAGGGGTATACAGGGTATACAGTACTATTAGAGTAAACATGGGTGCACAAGGTATATATGGGTATACAGGGTGTACAGTATTGCTAGGGTAAACATGGGTAAACAGGAAATACAAGGGTATACCAGGTATACAGTATTACTAGGGTAAACATGGGTACACAAGGTATAAAGGGGTATACAGGGTATACAGTACTACTAGGGTAAACATGGGTACACAAGATATATAGGGGTATACAGGGTATACAGTACTATTAGGGTACACATGGGTGCACAAGGTATATAGGGGTATACAGGGTATAGAGTATTACTAGGGTAAACATGGGTAAACAGGAAATACAAGGGTATACCAGGTATACAGTACTACTAGGGCAAACATGGGCCAGTATATAAGGGTTTACAAGGTTTAGAGTTTTACTAGGGTATTCATGGGTACACTGGATGTATAGGGGTATACAGGGTATACAGTATTTTTAGGGTAAACATGGGTACACAAGATATATAGGGGTATACAGGGTATACAGTAAACATGGGTGCACAAGGTATATAGGGGTATACAGGGTATACAGTATTACTAGGGTAAACATGGGTACACAGTATAAAGGGGTATACAAGGTATACAGTATTACTAGGGTATTCAGTGGTACACAGGATATATAGGGGTATACAGGGTATACAGTATTACTAGGGTAAACATGGGTAAACATGTTATATAGGGGTTTACAGGGTATACAGTATTACTAGGGTAGTCAAGGGTAAACAGGATATATAGGGGTATACAGGGTATACAGTATTACTACAGTAAACATTGGTAAACAGGTTATATGGGGGTATACAGGGTATACAGTATTATTAGGGTAATCAAGGGTAAACAGGATATATCGGGGTATACAGGGTATACAGTATTACTAGGGTAATCAAGGGTAAACAGGATATATAGGGGTATACAGGGTATACAGTATTATTAGGGTAAACATGGGTAAACAGGATATATAGGGGTATACAGGGTATACAGTATTATTAGGGTAAACATGGGTAAACAGGTTATATAGGGGTTTACAGGGTATACAGTATTACTAGGGTAATCAAGGGTAAACAGGATATATAGGGGTATGCAGGGTATGCAGTATTACTAGGGTAATCAAGGGTAAACAGGATATATAGGGGTATACAGGGTATACAGTATTACTAGGGTAAACATGGGTAAACATGTTATATAGGGGTATACAGGGTATACAGTATTATTAGGGTAAACATGGGTAAACAGGATATACAGGGGTATACAGGGTATACAGTATTATTAGGGTAAACATGGGTAAACAGGTTATATAGGGGTTTACAGGGTATACAGTATTACTAGGGTAACAAGGGTAAACAGGATATATAGGGGTATGCAGGGTATGCAGTATTACTAGGGTAATCAAGGGTAAACAGGATATATAGGGGTATACAGGGTATACAGTATTACTAGGGTAAACATGGGTAAACATGTTATATAGGGGTATACAGGGTATACAGTATTACGAGGGTAAACATGGGTAAACAGGATATATGGGGGTATACAGGGTATACAGTATTACTAGGGTAAACATGGGTAAACATGTTATATAGGGGTTTACAGGGTATACATTATTATTAGGGTAGTCAAGGGTAAACAGGATATATAGTGGTATGCAGGGTATACAGTATTACTAGGGTAATCAAGGGTAAACAGGATATATCGGGGTATACATGGTATACAGTATTGCTAGGGTAATCAAGGGTAAACAGGATATATGGGGGTATACAGGGTATACAGTATTACTAGGGTAAACATGGGTAAACAGGTTATATAGGGGTATACAGGGTATACAGTATTACTAGGGTAATCAAGGGTAAACAGGATATATGGGGGTATACAGGGTATACAGTATTACTAGGGTAAACATGGGTAAACAGGTTATATAGGGGTATACAGGGTATACAGTATTACTAGGGTAATCAAGGGTAAACAGGATATATAGGGGTATACAGGGTATACAGTATTACTAGGGTAAACATGGGTAAACAGGATATATAGGTGTATACAGGGTATACAGTATTACTAGGGTAAACATGGGTAAACAGGTTATATAGGGGTATACAGGGTATACAGTATTACTAGGGTAAACATGGGTAAACAGGATATATAAGGGTATACAGGGTATACAGTATTACTAGGGTAAACATTGGTAAACAGGTTGATATAGGGGTATACAGGGTATACAGTATTACTAGGGTAATCAAGGGTAAACAGGATATATAGGGGTATACAGGGTATACAGTATTACTAGGGTAAACATTTTACACATAAGATATATAGTGGTATACAAGGTATAAGAGATAACATATCAGGGAGTCTATATGGAGACTGCCATGAATTACTTGCCGACATGAGAAGATATTTTATTGAAAATGTTATCTTGTTGTGGTCTGACATTCTTCTGCGTATAAAAATGTCAAAGTAGACTGCGAGCAGTCTCTTATTTTTCTTTGCAAAGTTACTACACGCAAAACCTAAGCACGCGAGCGACGAAGCCGCTTGCCGCGAGAAACGAGGGCGTAAGCCCGAGAAGAAATCATGGTTTGCAATCGCGCTGGGTGAGATCAAAAACTAGACGGATTTTAAGAGAAAAGGCAGACTGCAAGTAGTCTTATGTCAAAGTTATAAAGCTTTCAAAAAATATTGCCTCAAAGGATTCTGGGATAATTTTTATGATATTTATTATTTACTTTTAGAATTATTATTATTATTATGGCAGTACAAACGTCTGGATGCCCAGAGTAAAAAATAAAAGCTTTGGCTCGGCGGCAAACCGTAACCAGCCACAGCATTGGTTAAAATTTTTAGTAACAATTACACAATAATTTGCGCAAAAAAAAACGGTGTAGTGGGTAAAAATGATTTGATAAAAGTGTCATAAACAATGAATAAATAAATAAATAAATAAAATCCATTTAATTATGGGAACGTCTGAGGTATGTAAATAAAATTTCGATAATAGGTGTCCAAAATTCCTATAGATATCTAAGGGTTCAGCGCGAACATTCTAACAATGTGTAATGAACTAGACAGGATTGCCTTTTGCAGTTGGCGCATAATTTATTCACATTTGTCTCCTACAAGCTCTTTTATATTTCGCTCAACCTATCTCGAACAGCCCCCTTGACATCCATGATGATGTTATACTGATTGACCTTGTACTCAGGATATCGGTTGGTCAGCTCTAGTCTCAGTTGACTGTACTTCGTTGTCTTCTCGAAATCTTTAGACCCTCTATTTTCCAGCCATGGACAGCCCATTTTAATCACTCTGACTTGCTTGCTGGTCTTGTCAATCACCTTGGCGTCGATTCTAATACCTTTCACTTGAGTTGTGTCGGCGAATAATGGGACGTCCCATGCTCATACCGCGGCTTGGGTGTGACTTGTGAGAACCACGGTTCAACTTTTGTAATTATTATCATTATTATTATTGTTATTATTATAATTATTATTATTATTATTATTATTATTATTATTATTATTATTATTATTATTATTAGAAAACATTACAGAGCTGAAATCATATACTTATTTTAGATATTTACAAGAATGTATGCCAGTAATAGCAAGCGCAAATCATGTTGGACGAGGACTGGGTAGAGCAGATTCATTAAACATCTAAGAACGTAATTACTTTAATTAAAAGCCCTTTAATCACAGTTTGAAGCCTGATTTATATACCAACTCGTAAGAAGAGGAGGAAAATTCAGAAGCGTTTCGTGAAAATTCCTGTTTATAATAATTTTCCAAGGCTTTTCACTCGTGTCCATATACATACAAGAGGGTCTCAATGGGGTCAACCGATAAGCGTAAAACGGCCAAAAATTTAGCCGATAGCCGTAAAAATTGAAAAATTTTAACCGTTAGCCGTAAATAGGGTAGAAAAGAGTTAACCGTAAAAGAAAGTGTTCCCTAGATTTGCTACTTTTAAGGAAGGTACTAAACTCACTTATGGTTGTGTTTTTTTTATTTCCCGGCTAGTGTGACTCCGTACGCACGTTAGGCGAAGCGCCTTAACCAAGACCTAGGCTCCATCGGGCGCTCTCTCGAGGAACTAATTTTTTCCATAGCGAAAGTGTGGCTTCTTTCCGGAGGTCGTGCCCTCGAAACGCTAGTGAAACAACACGCACAGATTTCACTGTTTGTAAAACACGTTGCCGATAAACACTACATTTCCCTGTTTTTCTCCGACGCTACGGTAGACATTGCCATGCCTAGTCTCTGTATGGCGTCTTCCCACGCAGTCTCGGTCAAGGCATTTCGGTGGCGAACTCGCTCGGA
>NC_133206.1:1675000-1712500 GCF_958299795.1 Porites lutea
CAGGTAATCGAGCCCACTTAATTTTTTTGATAAGCCGTCGCAAACGGATTATCAAAATGATTATTAATTGTGATGTCTATTCGCTGATCAGTGTAAAAGAGCAAGGTTACTCAGTTTGTTAAATCAAACGCCGAAAAAGCTTTACTAAATGATTTTCATGAATTTTAGGAAATCATCAGAATCAAGAAAGTTATGGACACAAATGTCATATAGCGATAAATATTAATTCATGTTTTATGTCCATTTTCAGTGTCTCAGCTTGAGTAAAATTCTTGATAGAATGCGATGGGCTAGCAAGAGTTTCCCTGCAATAAAAACCATTTCTTGTTAACACTTAGTCGTCTAAAAAGACTTCTGCTGTTTACGTTTTACTTTTTACTCAAAGAAATTCTCTTCTACTAACTCAATAGAATTTTGAGCTCACATGGTTCGCAAAGGACAAAGTAGATCTCGGTGAATACGAATACGTCTGTACTTGACCTTCACCTAAAAGTATTATAATGGTCTGAAATTTCAAATAAAAAAATTCTAAACTAAACCGGCCTTGTACAAAGTCAGACGTTTACACTTTAAAATTCAAAAAGATAAAGTGAGAAAGGAACAGATCAGTCCTAGATAACCCCACCCGACGAGCTGAGACAATGCGATATTACTGGTTGCGTTTTTACTGAGAGGTATATTTAAAGCCCGATTCCCATAAAACACAACGACATGAAGGGGAACTGAAAGCGAACGGAAAATCATATTTTGGGGCATCTATCCATCTTTCACTCTTGAGTGAAATTAAGGCGCCTTGTCGCGATAAGTTACGCGTTTTCAGGTCAAAACTGATCAGAAGTGACTGTGGTATTTTTACTCATCTTCCATTATAATAGGCTCTCCCTCCAGAAAACGATATCCAGCAAAAGTCTCTGTCAAATGTCACTGAAACAAAGGACGATCACATGTTGATCAGTGAATTTCCACAAAAAGTTGAACCGATCCGGAATTGCTCGTTTTTTTTTTTTTTTTTTGTTCCAGTAAAATCCTTTTCTAAAACAGATTCTACTTTAATCATTTAAAAAAAAATGAAAAATAAAGGCAAAGGACTATAGATAAATGAAGAACAATTATTGCCGAAAAGGATTTAATGTTTGATCAGAGTAATTGCCTTTAATAATGCAACACACCGTTGCTCCTCACAGAAAAACAGCTTAGGTAGGTGAATAAAAGTTTTAATAAGAGTCATGGAAGCAATTTCTTCGAACAATGACCATTAAAGTAATATATGTAGGTTGTTTTTGTTAGAAGAACGCCTTCTAAGTATCCCGTTTATCAATTTTATAAAAGGGATTCTACTTTATTGGAAAAAAATTGTAGAAGTAATTAAAAAAAGACAAAAGACACGATATATGGGAATCTTTAATGCCAAAAAGGTTTAACCTTTGTTGCTCACTGAGGAGCAGTTTAGGCAGGTGATACAGGGTCAGTTTAAAAAAGTTAATCATGGAAGAAGTTTATTTGACTCGGCTTTCATTAGAACCGAATAATCATCAGGTAATTATGTAAGTGATCATTATTAACTGAATAAGCGTTTCTCTTTTATTTCCGTTCAATTAAAACACAAAGGGTGTGGGTAAAACATTATTCGAGCAATAATGCAAGCTCTACTTATCGCCAACTGTGTCTTCAACGCCTTCTAGAAGTTTTACCGCCATCACTCTAAACATTGTAACAATAATCGCTCTGAGAAGACCATTGACGATACCAAGAGCTCTAAAAATATTTCTGCTGAGTCTGGCTGTATCTGATCTTGGTGTTGGGTTAATGGTTTAACCTTTGTACATTACACGTCTTGTCATGATGATAAAAGAAAACACTCAAACTCGAACTTTTGAGACTACTCGGAACATTTTGTATCAAACAGGGAATTTCCTTACTTATGCCTCGTTCTTTGATGTTGTAGCTTTAGCTGCAGACAGATTCTTGGCTGTTCATCTTCATCTCAGATACCAGGAACTTGTGACTCACAAGCGCGTTGTTGCTGTAGTGATCTCGATTTGGATCATAAGTGCGATTCTGATGTTGCTGTTCATATGGACTAGGCCGTCAAATATTTCTGCGATTATTTCAGTAACTGTTCAAAGCGTTTGTTACCTTAGTACAGCCTTGTTTTATTTCAAGATCTACTTAGCTGTACGTCACCACACCAATCAAATGCACGTCCTGCAAGCACAGCTAGCACAGAATAATGAGGGAGATATAGCTAATGCTGCCAGGCAGAGAAAAGCTGCAGTTGGTACATCCTACGTGTATTTGTTGTTTTGATTTGTTACCTGCCAAACACATGTCGCTGGATTATCCATAGAAGCGATGGACCAAGTACGATGCTATTGCAGTTTGGACGTTATACTACCACGCTGGTGTTCCTCAATTCATCTCTCAACCCTCTGATCTACTCCTGGAAGATGAGGCATGTTCGGCATGCTATCATGGAAATACTGAGAAACATAATGCCACATCCACACCAGTGACGAAAGAAAAAAGTGAAGAAACTCGGCAATACAGTGTATATAAAAACTTTATATAGACTTGGATGAATACTTCATTCACCTCTTTCATAGCAATTTTTTTTTATCTAGGTAAGTTTTAGGCTCTTTTCAGATTCTCAGAGCGTGCTCTCACTTCCTGAACAGCGGCTGGTAATCGAGCCTAGGTATTTTTGTTTTATTTATTTATTTATTTATTTATTTATTTATTTATTTTTATTTTTGGGTCTTACGTGTGCCAACCGCTATCTTAATTCCTTACTGCTGTTTCATACAGGTAACGTTGCTCATAACTAAATTGTTTATCGCTGTTCAGTGTAAAAGCGCAAGGTTAGCTTGATAAATTAAACGCCAAAAAGCTGTAACTAAAAGTTTTTCATGAATTTCAGGAAATTGTCAGAATCAAGAAATTTAAGTTATGGACACAAATATAATATACCGATAAAAATGTTTTGAGTCAATTTTTCTCAGCTGAAGTTTAATTCTTGTTAGCATGCGATGTGCTAACACTAAAGAGTTTCCCTGCAATAAAAACCATCTGGTAAAAACTTAACTGTCAAGCTGTTGTAAATGTTCTTCTTCAATAATAAATAGAAACTCGCTGATTCCTGATACAAAGACTGAACTGCGGGCAATAGGTACAAGTAAATACAAGAAGACACAAAAGAAACGAATTTGTGTGAAAACGATGGCGGTAAAAAAATTGAGGCGGAAAACGTCCAGACCTCAAGGCACTTGTCACCTTCTCTCTATGTTACAAATAAACTCTAAAACTGTTAATATACTCTGAAATCAGAGTTCTTCGTTCCCAATCCTTCGCCAAAGGCAATATTTCAGAAGGAACACCCAACGTAAGCTTGAAAGTTATAACGCGAAAAAAATGCTAGCTCTTCCTTCAAATCCAGACTCATATGAACTCATGCAGTATCCGCTTCAGTCTTTTTCTTTCTCAAACTGCTGAAATTTTTGATCGTTAATGAAACACGGATGTTCCTTCGGATGAGTTTGAGCCGAACATGCCAACTTAACGTTTGTGTGATATTCTTGTTATTCCAATAGCCTTCCTTGCCTTTGTCCCTTTCGTTCTATGGCTATGTGATAAATTGGAACATGCTTTAAAAAGTTTCGCTTATTACCTTAGCACCAAAAATTCTTAGCGGGCATTATTCACTAATAGTGAATAGATTTTTCATTTTCAAGAAGAAAATGTACGTGGCAGCGATACGTCATAGGTCACTGGACAAGTATAAAATAAAACTTCCTTTTGACAACGAAACGATTTTTGTTTCACGGTTCTTTTTTCAGGCGGGGAGAAGAATCATACTAGTTCCACCACCCCTTCGCAAAAGGAAAATGCTATGAAAATGATATATTTCTTTTTCCTTATAAAATGAGATCACGTACTGAACCTTAATAAAAGTATGGAAGAGAAGACTTCTACGAGGCTTTCTTTGTTTACAGTGACTGAATCCCCATATTTAAAACTTCTAACACCGCTTCTACCGACCTTTCTTGATCAGGCTAAGTCAGTTGTTGAGAGCTTTTCTGCAGGATTTTTTGCAATCTCTTCTCCTTTTTGGAGGAGACGTTAAAAAAGCGACGTCAGTTTTTTTAAAGATTAGACGTCTCGTCACTATTTTACCCTTTTTTCTGTAAACAATCATTACCGATAACACTAGTGATGTAATTATTGCGTTTTCCTTCGTATTTCTTTAGCGAACATGTCTTGCGGAAAACGCAGGAAAATTGCATTTCTGAGCCCCTAAAATTTGAAATATTTTATGAGTGAGCATGCCCCCAGACCCCCCTACTTTGAGGTACCTTCTTTCGGCGGTCTAACGTAACCTTTCTTTCCGAGCGTACACCTTCAAAATCTCAACGGCTACGCCCCTGCCGAAAGCGGATGTTTATCGTTTTCTGGGATACCAGGTCCCATATTTTCCAGTCGGACCCGAATAATAACTCGGACTCGACTGCTTTATTCGGACACGAACTTAAATCAATTTCCCAGAACCAATTAAAAATCGGACCCGAATTGTTGTGAAATCGGGTCCGAATAATTTAAATCGGACCCGATTTCACAACAATTCGAGCCCGATTACGATTTGAAATATCGGACCCGACTGGTGCAATTCGGATCCGATTTAAGTTCGTGTCCGAATAAAGCAGTCGAGTACGAGTTATTATTCGGGTCCGACTGGAAAATATGGGACCTGGTATCCCAGAAAACGATAAACATCCCCGAAAGCTTGTCCCATAAAACAGTAACGAAAGAGACGGAAAATCTTTTCTTGGGGCATCTATCCATATTCTACCCCTGACTGAACTTAAGGCGCAATACAATCAGCAGTTAATGAATTCGGCTTTCGTAGGGTATGAAGAATTAAGTAGATCTAGGAGAGTGTTATCCACTAAGACCAACTTATTATTCATTCAAAATCATTCCTAGTTTTAAAACATAGCTAAAAAGTGACATGCTTACCTGCATCGATGTTAAGTTCATCTTCGATAGTGTACGTTTAGGTCTGACCAGCTCCGCAAATATTCTCCAAATCGCAGATGTCGCCCTCCGAGTTGTCTTCTTGCTGTTTTTGCCATGTTTTTTAGCTAGTATTTCGCCTAGTTCCAGCTGTAGTTCTTACTCTTAAAACAAGTGAAATGTCCGCCATTTTTTTTCTTACAACCTATTGAAAACAACTCAACCTGTGGACCGAACATAAACCATTAATAAACTAACTAAGGTAATTATGGAGGTCATTCTTGTTCGATGGATGGCTTAGCGTTTCTCTTTTCTTGTAGTTTTTTATCAAACGAAAATTCTCAATTTTTTTCGCGTCTTAGTTTAAGAAGCACTCGTCTTACCTCAGTTAAGTTTGCAGCATACTATTTAAGAGGAGTAGCATCTTAATCAAAAGTGATCTTAAAGAAATTTTAAGATGATTTTTAAATAGCTTGAAATCTTTTTAAAGATTTTTGTTAATTAAAATTAACAAAACCGTCTATATCATGGTGAGGCTAATTGGTCTTTCATTGTATGAAAATTAGTCTTGTGATGAGCATGCGGATTATTTTCGGCGATGATTGAAATGATGTGCTATTGTTCATCACGAATTTTCGTGTATTTATACACGCGTATCAACCCGAAACCGCAGACGTATTTCTGGTCGTCGCTAACATGCATACTAAGTTAGAAAACATCAATTCAGAAACAAATCGTCAAATACGATATAAAAAGTAAATATCCTGAAGAATACTCGACCGTCGATAAAGTAAGAACCTTTCGCGAGTAAATTCTGTTTCGTGTAGAATTAATCGCCTCCTCATTTCGTATCTAATCTCCAAGTAATTGAGAATTAGTCAACGCCGCTTTTAATTTAGTTGTTCTTCACAGTTTCAATTTCAGTTTAGTCATTACCAAGTTATTTCGCACCTGGCCTTGTTAATCTACGTATAGTTTGTGACAACAGTAACTGAGCAATAAAACTAGGTCTATTTCTCACCTTGATGTTTTAATAACTACAAATTTTTAAGGCATTTAAATGAAACTTTTAAATTAATAACTTATAAAGAGCACCATTTGTGGATTGAAAAGGAATTTTTAAGAAAAAGTGAGACAAAGGTGAATAATAACTGTCAGTTATCTAAGACCTTTAAGCAGACATTATAGGCTTTTTTTAATTAATATTCAAAAAACCTGAGTTTTCATCTTCTCACTCGTTTAGAGGAACATGCGTGTTCTTTTAAAAATGGAACATTTCAGTCAGTTAAAGGAACAAAAACAAGCGGAAACTGAGTTCATGAGTCTATATTTGAAGGAGAAGCTAACTCGCAAAGAAAATTATGGAACTGTAACATCCAGTGGACAGACACAGAGTTCGATTCTAAAAGTTTTGAGTTTTTCAAGCAAAACTTAAACTCTACTTCAATAATTAAGCGTTGCCGGGTGTATTTTTTGAGCTTTCGAACTTAATGAACATCAAAATAAATGCTAAACGAAACAAATCAAACTTTATAAAAAAAAATTATTTGACGCTATTGATATGTTAACCGACGAATTTCCAGCTCTCTCTATTTTTTCCTTCGCTTACCTTTTTTTTGTTAATTGTTGTTGTCACTTTAACATTCACTTTTAATTTGGTCGCTGTCATTTATTTGCCACGCATTTGCCAAGATAATTTGAAGAAAACCTCCAGCAAGTATTAACTTCATGATTCTTTCAATCAAACATACCCTTAAATTTGCATTTACCTTAATTTATGTAACACGCCACGTTAAAAACAACATTTTTTTAGAATTTGTGAGGGTGAATCTGAAGTATCTCGTGTGAGAAGCTGGACTTGAAGAAAGAAAAGCATATTGGTATAACATACCATTTCACTTTCGAAGTTTTTTTAGAAAGTTATTTCTTGCCTGAGTTACCCAAGCAATTATAATTATGCAAGCTTCATTAATCGCGAACTGCGTCTTCAACGCCTTCTTACCTTTTACCGCCATAACGCTTAACATTGTGACAATACTCGCTCTGAGAAAACCATTGACGATACCAGGAGCTCTAAAAGTATTGCTGCTGAGTCTTTCTGTATCTGATCTTGGTGTTGGTTTACTAGTTCAACCTTTGTATAGTACAAGTCTTGTCATGCTGATAAAAGAAAACACTCGAACTCGAACTTTTGAGATTACTTTGAACTTTTTAAATGGCACAGCGACTTTTCTTGCTTTTACCTCGTTCTTTAGTGTTGTAGCTCTAGCCGCAGACAGATTCTTGGCTGTTCATCTCCATCTCAGATACCAGGAACTAGTGACTCACAAGCGCGTTGTTGCTGTAGTGATATCGATTTGGATCATAAGTGCAATTCTGATGTTAGTGTTCATATGGGAACCGTCAAATGTTGCCAAGATTATTTTAGTATTTGTTGAAAGCGTTTGTTACCTAACTACAGCCTTCTTTTATTTCAAGATCTACTTAGCTGTACGTCACCACAGCAATCAAATTCACGTCCTGCAAGCACAGCTAGCACAGAATAATGAGGGAGCTGACATGACTAATTCGGCGAGGGAGAGAAAAGCTGCAGTTGGAACATTCTACGTGTATCTTGTGTTTCTGATTTGTTATCTGCCAAACACAATTTGTTCCTTGATTACCCTTAGAAGCGCTGGACCAAGTACGATGCTATTTCAGTTTGGACTTTATGCTGGCACGCTGGTGAACCTCAATTCATCTCTCAACCCTCTGATCTACTCCTGGAAGATGAGACATCTTCGACATGCTGTCATGGAAATACTGAGAAACATACTGCCACATCCACACCAGTGACAAAAGAAAAAGGTGAAGAAACTCGGCAATACAGTGTATGTAACATCTTTAAAGATTTGAATCGATACTTCCATTTACATCTTTCATAGCAAATTCTGTCATCTAGGTAATTTCAAGGCTCGATTTTTGCTGCTCTCAGAGCGTGCGCTCACTTCCCGAACAGCGACTGGTAATCGAGACCAGGTTCTTTTTTTTTTTTTTTTTTTTTTTGCTGCCTTGCACAAACCCCTATCTAAATTCTTTCCAGTGCTGATTGATAATTCATACGGGTAACGTTGATCATAACTTGTTTATCGCTGTTCCAGTGTAAAAAAGCAAAGTTAGCTGCTTCTAAACGTTTTTCATAAATTTGAGGAAATTATCAGAATCAAGAAATTTAAGTTATGGACACAAATGTAATATAGCAATAATAATGTTTTGAGCCATTTTTTCTCAGTTTAAATGAAATTCTTGTTAGAATGCGATGTGCTAGCACTAAAGAGTTTCCCTGTAATAAAAACTATCTTGTAAAAACTTAATTTACTGTCAAACTGTTGTGAATGTTCTTCTTCAGTTATAAATAGAAACTCGCTGATTCCTGATACAAAGACTGGACGGCAAAAGGTACAATTACATTCAAGGAGGCACAAAAGAATCGAATTGTGCGAGCAACGGTGGCAGTAAGAAGACAAAACTGGGTGGGGGGTCGTCTTGACCTCAACGCACTTGTCAGCTTCTCTCTGTGTTGCTAATAAACTCTAAAATCAGAGTTCACGTTCACGATTCTTCGCCACTAAGGCAATATTTCAGACGGAAGACCAATTACGTAGGCGAATTGTAGTAGTACTTTATTAGACATAGCCTAAAAGGATTTGCTGTAATAAAAGAAAAGTCATACTGTGAAGCATTTTCTTTTTCAGCTTCACCTTTCGGTTGCTATATTGTGACTAATTATCTAAGCAAAATAGTTGCAATTAAATAGCTACAACGATTAAACAATGCTACAATATATTAATAGCTCTTCTTTCAAATCCAGACCCATATGAACTCAGTTGTAGCTTTTAGTTTCTTTCTCTAACTGACAGAAACTTTTTGATCGTCTGAAACACGGATGTTCCTTCGGATGAGTTCGAGCCGAACATGACAACTTAGCGTTTGTGTGATATTCTTGTTATTCCAATGGCCTTCCCTGCCATTGTCCTTTTCGTTCTATCAATGGCTATTGTGATAAATTGGAACATGCTTAAATCAAAGAGAAAGAGAATTCGTTTATTAGTACCAAAAATTCTTGGCCGGGCCATGTTTTATTAAATTAGATTTTTCACTTCCAAAAGAAGGTCTACGTGGTAACGATATGTAAAAGGGTCACTGGTCTAGAATGAGATAAAACTTCCTGTTGACAGCGAAATGATTTTTTTCTTTCACAGTTCTTTTTTTAGGCGAGGAGAAAAATCATACTGGTTCCACCACCCCTTCGCAAAAGGAAAATGCAATGAAAATAATATTATACTATTATATTTCTTTTCCACAAATAGAGATCAAGTACAGAACCTAAATATCCTTGAAACTGAGCAGGAGCAGATAGTGTGGTGAGAGAAGTTTTTAATAAAAGTATGGAAGAAAAGACTCCTACGAGGCTTTCTTTGTTTACAGTGACTGAATCTCCATATTTAGCACATTCTCTAACCGTTTCTATCGACCTTAATGGGGTTAAGCCAGTTGTTGAGCGCTTAACTGCAGAATTTGTTGCGAACCCGTCTCCTTCTTAGAGGAGACGTAAAAAAAAAAGCATTAAAGAACGTCAGCTCTTAACCTTAACGTTTTACTCAAGGAAACATGTAGTTAGCTTGTAAATTCAAACGCCGTGAAAGGTGAAACTGAAAGTTTTTCGTAAATTTTAGCAAATCATCGTAATCAAGAAAGTTAGGTTGTGAACACAGAACTGTGATATAGTGATAGTTATTTTTTTCTATTAACTCAATAAAATTACGATCTCATAATTCTTCGCCAGGGACAGAGCTAGTAAATTTCGGCGAATTCGTCAATACTTTACCTTCGGCTCAGGGACTTATTATTGATATGAAATTTGAATTAAAAAAATTCAAAATTAGACTTTTTACGAAGTCGAATACGTACCCTTTGAAATTTTAAAACATAAAGTGAGAGAGGACCAAAACGAAGATAATCCCGCCCAAAAAGCTGATACAGTGCGATATCATTGTAAACTGGTTGCGTTTTTACTGGGTGCGATTTCTAAATTAAGCCTGTGCCATAAAACAGTAAAGACATAGAGGGGAAATTAAAGAGACCAAAATTCATTTCTTAGGCCATCTATCCATTTGCAACTCATGATTGAAATTAAGGCGCCATGTCGCGGTCCGCTTCGCATTTTCAGGTCAAAACTGAAGTGAATGCAGGTATCTTTACTTATCTTCGATTATCGTGACTGGAATCTCCAGAGAATAATAATAAAGGAATTAAGTCTCTCAGTCAAATCGCAAACAAAGAATGATCAGTTACAGTTGGTAAATTTTTACAACCAGTTTTTTTTTTTTTTTTTTTTAATCAATTCATCTCTCAATCCTCTGATCTACTCCTGAAAGATGAGACATGTTTGACATGCTATCATGGAAATACTGAGAAACATATTACCACATCGACAGCAGTGACAAAAAATACAAAAAATATAGAAGCTCGGCAATACAACGTGTACAACATATTTGAAAGTTCGAATGAATCTTTACGATTTACCTTTTTTCACTGTAGTAATTAATTTAAGGCTTGCGCCGCTCTCTGAGTGTGCGCTCATTTCCCGAGTGACTGGTAATGGCGTCTGTCCGAGTAATTTTTGAATACGTCGCGGGCAAACCGATATGCACATTAATAAGTGCTGTTAGATATGTAGGTAACTTTTTTAAGTGTAAAAGCACAAAGTTAGCTTGTTTAATTCGAACGCCGAAATAGCTGAAATTAAATGTTTTTCGTAAATTTTAGCTTGAAATCATCTAAGAATCGAGAAAATTAAGTTGTTTCCATTTTTCTCAGCTTAAATGAAATATTTGTTAGCATGCGTTGTGCTAGCACTAAAAAGTTGTTTTTCAAGCTGCTGTAAATGTTATTCTTTACATACTAAAAGACCCAAAGGAAGAGAAAGGTGCGTAAAACCGGTGGCAGGGAAAAGACTGGCGTAAAACATCGGGACACCAATGTACTTGTCAGCTTCTGTCCGTGTTTTTCTTTACCGTCTAAAATAGTCCACATAAATCCTTTGCTAAAGGCAATGTTTCAGGCGGAACGCTTCGCGAAAGCGACGTAAGTACTTTATATGATATAGTTTAAAAGGATTTGCTGTATTAAAAGAAATTGAAATAATACTGTCAGGCATTTCCTTCTTTATCTTCACCTTTTTGGTTGCAAAAATTCTTGGAAGCATATTTTATTGCATAGATTTTTTTGCTAGACTTTCAAGAAACCGTGCATGGTCCGAGTGGCTTTCTTTTATTTACAGTCAGTGACTGAATAATTATATTAATAAAACTTTAAAAACTTCCTCTAGCTGTTTCTACCCGTTAAGCCGATTGTTAGGACTAGGTCAGTCTGTTGAGGGCTGAACTGCAAATTTCGTTGCCAAAAAAAAAGACGTGAAGGCTTTCAATAAGGTTTTACTCAAAGAAATTTGCTTCTAGTAACTGAATAAAATTACGAGGTCACATTCCCTCGCCACGGAGAAAGAGAATCTCGACGAATACGTCAGTACTTTACCTTCGGCTCAAGGTATTGTAAAGAACTGAAAATTTGAATGAAAAAATCAAAACTACACCTTTTACGTGAACACTTTGAAATTTACAAAGATAAAGTAGGAAAGGACATCCGAGAAAATTCCGCCCAACGAGCTGATACAGTGCGATAGCATCGTAAACTGGTTGCGTTTTTACTGAGAGAGATTTCTCGAATTGGAAAGCCTGTCCCATAAAACAGTAACGACATAAAGGTAGAGAAAGAGACGAAAAATCTTTTCTTGGGGGCATCTATCCATATTCTACTCCTGATTGAACTTAAGGTGCGATATAATTAATAGTGAGTATCGCATATTCGGGTCAAAACTAACCTGAGTGCCTAGGTATCTTCAATTATCTTCGAATTATTCTAGAATCTCCCGAAAACAATACCAAACGATTTTTAAAAGTCTCTCAGAGTCAAATCGAAAACAAAACACGTCATCCTTTGTTGGTAAATGTCTACTGCTAGTAACAACCAGTTAAACTAATCAAGTCCGCCCTTTTTTCCAGTCAAAATCTATTTCTAAAGCAGAACGCTCTGGATTCTCCTTTATTGAAAAAAAATAGAAATAGGCATAGGACACGATATATGAAAAACATTAATGCCAAAAAGGTTTTAATGTTTGATGAGGACATAATGTATGCCTTTAATAACCTAACACTATGACACCGTTTACCGCTCAGGCAGGTGAGAAAGGGTTTTAATTAGAGTTAATTCATGAAAGCCGAATTTCGTGGACTTCGCTTTGTTATTAGAGAACGACGATAACCATTAAAGAAATAATATAGGTCATTATAGACCTTGTCACGGTTTTCGACGCCATCTTGACGAGCAGGCAAACGCGTGAGAAATTACAGTGTTTGTATGAGAATCTAATGTCGAATAATTTCCGTAGAACGGCTGTTCTGAAAAAAATATGATTTGTAAACTAAAGCTTCACTCCTATGGATTCTCCTGAAAAAATTTGAGGGCGTTACATGCACTAGAAGACCTAGAACCACTTTTAAAATTTTCTATACATTTCTCTGTAAGAAAGTCCCGGGAAAATTACAGACAAATATATGGAAAATCTAAAGCAAGCCTCTGGAGAAATTTAAGCACAGGTACGCCCCAAAAATGTTTTAGGACAATCCTTTGCTTTGTAGCTTTAGTTTACAATTGATATTTTTTTCACAACAGCCGTTTTACGGAAATTATTCGACATTAGATTCTCATACAAACACTGTAATTTCTCACGGGTTTGCCTACTCGTCAAGATGGCGTCGAAAACCGTGACAAGGTCTATTATCAAAAGGATGCTGTTTATCCATTTAAAAAGACAAGGAATTCTGCCTTATTGGAAAAAATATCATTTACATCGAAATGAGGACACAAGACACGACATATGGAAATCTTTAATGCCAAAAAGATGTTTTCATTCCTCATTGAGAAACAGTTTAGGCAGATATTAGATCGAAGCTACTCTGCTAGCAGGGTAGGCAGGTATTAAAAAATGGTCAATTTAATAAAGATTAATTCATGGACGGCATTTCTTAGACTCGGTTTCATTAGGACCGAACATAACCATAAAAAAACTAAGGTAATTATGTAGGTCATTATTGTTAAATGGATGGCTTAGCGTTTCTCTTTTATTTTCGTTAAATTTAAACTGAAAGGTTTTTTGAGGTTCGTGTTAATACTTTAAAATTATTCTTCCACTTTTGTGAAAAAATAGAAGTTAGTAGTAATTCTTGCAGGTGTTCGGGCTGGCCTGATCTTGCGATTAATTCATGAACTACATAATTTTTCACCACATGGTAGAGCATTAAAACTATAAGTAATGGTAACAGGACTGAGTGGAGTCCAATTCGGTCTGTTATACTACTACATGAGAAATTTCTGCAATTTAATTGGCTTAGAACAGTGGTATCTCAGCTTAATTTGAAATACCTACATGTGAAAATTACAAACCTTTTGCGGGTAGCAGAATAAACAAGTTAATAGCAGGATTTGTACGCGATATTTAGCATAAATACCATTACGTATAACAATTTGGAAATATCACTCGTGGTATTTATGCCAAATATCAATACAAATCATGCTATTACCTATACTACTCAGACGAGTGATTCGGACGACCGCGTGGCGGAAGTCCGATTTGATTAATCACGAGTATGATTGCACACCGAAGTGGACGACACAAAGTTCTGTTACCAATTAATCATAACTATAACCCGAAAATTTGTGATGTATAGGCTCTTTTTTTAAATCAAAGCACAAGAAATTCTAAGACCTTCTTTTTTGCCAGCAGTGAAAAAAAGCCATTTAAGCGCGCGCGTGATGGCGCGTACTGTCTAATTACGTAGGCGTGATGCGCATTGTCCTATTAAACTGCCCTGTCAGGTTGAAATCAGGGCACTTGATAGCCAATCAGATTTGAGAATTTTGTTATAGCTTTTATTATAGTAATAATGATAATAATAATAATAATAATAGTAATATAAATGATAATTATATAATATAATGATATTGATTTTTAGTTAACTTTGAAAATGTGTGCATAAATTTATCGAAATTTTTTAAATAAGAATCCACTGATATAACATTAAGACTTATGTCTACCTGAATTTCTGAAAACCGGGTTAGCAAACATTTTGTAACTTCTACCCAATTTCCCCTTTCTTAGCTTGTTTACTGTGCTGTTTGCTTATGTCTTTTTTTGTTTGGTTGTTTTGTGGTTAGGGATTTGTACAGACGTGGCTACAGAGGGAAGTTCTTTCTAACCCCTACCCCCCCCCCCCCCTCCCCCTTACCACCTCTCTCTCTCTCTCCCTCCCTAGAGGGTGTTTTTCCGTCCCTACCCAGAATTCTCTGTCTAACACAAGTGACAGTTATTTGAGATCAGTGCGCGCCTGTTTCGCCTGTTTCGGTGCCGCTTAGCGTCACTGTTTTTCCCGGAGAGCACTTAATGTGAAGCTCTGAGAAGGTCGAGATGAGACATTTAGTCTTAATACGATTCGCAGAGTCTGCATCGTCCAATGTCGCGTTGTATTTTGGTTAAACGGATCAATCACCCTGATCCGGGCCGAGACACAAAGGTGCGACATTGTTCGCTTTTCTAAGATTACTACTACGTCTTTGGCCTCGAGGACAGGCTTCTAGGAGTCGAATCTATTAGGCGAGAGCAAAATCGCAGGTGAACTTTGACCCGGGCAACAGGGTATTTGCTGGTCTGCCGATCGTGACTATGCATCCGGGAACTTGAATAAGACGAGTGTGAGAGAAAAGTCTGGAGTTGTTTATCTGCCAATAGGCTGAGTGTTTCTGAGTTATTTGATGACATTTTGTTCATATTAAAAGTGGGAAGGGATAATGCGGGGTTGCGGATAGATTTATCAGAGCTGCGAAAGCGTGATTGTGTGGTTTCCGGATTGACTTCACAGGCAGAACTCAGGTATGTGGTCGCGTGGTTTAGCTGTTGCACCAAAATATTCTGTGCCAGCCGTAAAAAACGTTTCGTCCGTGTTTATCTTCGCCGATTGTGCCTTGGAAAACCAATTCTCGACTTTGGAAAATTGGATCTAGGTTTAGTTTCGGCGGGCTGGCTATTGGCTTTGAACCAGATAAGATAGGGTGTTATCATATTTCTAAGTACGGCGTGGGGCTGACTAGTGACTTTCCTCTCCTGGTAAGTCTGTATCTTTTTGGAGAAAGTGCTAATTATTTAACGGATAAGAATATCATGATCTAAAATTAGAGTTTTTGTAACGGACGTTTTATGTACCCACTGAAACTAAATACCTTTTTAAAAATAGTTTTCGGTTAGAGGAGAGTTTTCCATATTCGGGACGAATTTGGTAGTGGATTTTTTTGCGCAAATCGAAAATGAAAACGTTCCAGTTTGATCACATACTTGGAGATTTTGCATCTATTAAAAAGTATTAAGAACTTTGTATCCGGGTGATTGTTCTCGGATTTACAGTTATGTACGAACGAAAGTGAATCCGACACTAAGTGTAATTAATATACTTTAGAAACATTTAATCCGGAAAAATCTCCTCTTTTGTTAGCCTCAGCTAAGGACCTATTGTCGTTTTCCTTGGAGAATAAAATTCCTGCGAAAAGAACATTTTCGTGTTAAATTTTTCGTGTTAAATTCACTTTTCTCAGCCAGTTTAAGTTTAAGTCCTTAAATTATCGAATGTCTTTAAAAGCAGCAAAGAGTCAGTTCCTGAAGTTTAATTTACTGTAAAGCTGATTAAAATGTTCTTCTCTTTGGAGCTAAACGCTCGCAGATCCCTGATAAAAAAAGGCCTGGAACAGCGATTGGGGAAATTACTCTTACATCCTGGAAGGCCAAAAGGAAGAGAAGATTAAAGACCTTCACTCCAAAGCTTCCCTTTGGGAAATAGCTTGGTTTGGCGTCGCTCTGAGTTTTGATTACTTTGCATATTTGCGGTAACACACCGATAAACGCGCCAAACGTCCTTGTGAATAATTATTATGAAGAGTGACGTAAATAGTAAAACGTTTTCGACCGTTTTTACCTCCCTAAAAAACCTCCACATCCATTCCGCTTAGCAATACCGATTCACCGCTTAATTTTAAGACTACAACAACGACGTCGACTTCATTTGCGCTTAAAGAAGGAACATTTGGCAGCCCGCAAGACAAAGCGGGTCCACAAAATTGGTACCAGCGAATCCTTGATGAAAGAACTCTTGACGCTACTGATGTGAAGAAATCATCCCGAGTGTCTAAAAGGAGCTTTTGAATCTATTCTATTTAACATATTAAAAATATTTTCCACACAGTACGAAAGCAAACGACAAACGATTTCTAATGTTACGTAAATTTCACTTTCCAATCTGGTGATTGACTGAGCCACTTTGGGTTCTTATTAACTGGTGGGGTTGCAGTGGCCGTTTTACACATGGGCAAATGGCTGTTGCCCACGGTGAGGCAACGTTTTGTGTGTCACCGATTTCCCCAAGGTGAAATTGCTTTGGGGAAATTTCTATGGATTAACAAAAGAACAAATGAATTACCCATGACAGTTGCCGAGGTTTGTTCTATGGGTTAAAAAATGAAAATGAAATGCCGCAAAGGACTTCTTAGCTTGGCATTTTGTTTCCGCGCAGGTCTAAACCCAAGGACCACATTTAATCAATAACAGTTCAACAGTAACATTAACCAGAGGCCACTTTAATCCTTTTTTTTTCTTTGATTTTTTAACACCAGGAAACAAAAAAAAGGGCAAATAAGGAATATAGGGATAAGGGAAAGTATAGAGGAACATATTAAACATCTCCTGAATGTTCTCCCTTTGAAAATCTATTTGTGATTAATTCACAGTTTGGCGCCTGACTTATTATATACAGTAAATGAACTTAAATGAGTAGAGATCTTATGAAGTTCCCTTACTCCACCCACGCTATTACGCCTTTGTCGTAGAGAGTGCGTCTCCGTAGACGGCGTGTTTACTTCGACAGTGTTGTGCGAGGAGGTACGAACGATCTTCATCTTGGCCTTTTGAAGATTAGCATTTAAACGCATATATTCTTGGAAAATTGCATCAGCTCTAGAAAATTCTGTCATAAACGATTTGTCTATTGTATTTTCCGGCTCACAATATTTCAACTGAGCAAGTTCTATTCCACCTAAACCCAGCTGCACTATGGAACGACGTCTTGAAATTGAGGGCAAGTCATTTTTCCTTGCTTTTCCTTTGATGAAATTCTTTGCTGATAAAGTCAATAACTTGAGTTTCTTCTCCAGGTCTTTGGCGGCCATGTTTGCTGCAATTTTTTCTTTAGATTCTTTCAAGTGCTTCATAAGTACAGCAATGACAACATTAACTAAGACAAACTGAGCCGCCAGTACGAACGTAACGAAGAACAGAGGTGCTGTGTATTCACCAACTAAAGGCGTTTGACAAGTTAACTAGCCGTAACACAATTGTAAGTATGGGAGGATTACCGTTTAAAAGATTGTCCAGATGACGGTCCCACAGTATTTCTGTGTTCTTTTATATTTTACTAACCTCTAGTATACCATTCCATTTGTCCCCTGTTGCTATTCTAAATAATGTCAGCATAGCCGTGCCAAAATCTCTGAAATGCGCATGCGGACCAAGGCCCTGGCAGGGTTGCGACGGAGCACACTCTGAGAGAAATGACCAAATTAGGCAGTTAACTTACGTACACACATACATACCTATGGAATTCAAATGGGAAATACAGATCATTCTATAAAAGCAACAGAGCTTTACTTTATTGTGGTAATAATCACGGTCTCTATTCTCGGACTTCCCTATGTGCGTCTCTCAATAAACTAACAGAATAAATGGAGCAACATAACCTTAAAGGTCGGTACACACTAGGCGACAAATTGCAGCAACAAGTCGCGGCGACAGATCACTCCAGGTGAACAGGTTTGGCGACTAGTTGCAGCAACACGTTACGGCGACACGTCGCAGCGACAAATCGCTTCGTGTGTACAGGAGAATGTTTGTAAAAAGCTTTGTCTCTGCAACAGAATTTGTCGCAGCAACAAGTCGCACAAATTCTGTCTGATTTGATTTTTTGCGACTTGTTGCTGCGAGAAAATTATGTTGTGGAGACAAAGATTTCGACAAAAATTCTCCAGCACACACGAAGCGATTTGTTGCTGCAACGCGTTGCTGCAACTTGTCGCCTAGTGTGTACCGACCTTAAGGGCCTGTGATCGTTCTTAAGGGAATTATTATTTCTGATACACCATATCAAGACTGTCCCTTGATTAAGTCCCTTGCCCTTTAATTAGTCGGTATGGGTATGCTTAGCATTGTCTGGCTACCACGTGATGAGAACTTACCAAGAGTGCCAAATAACTGAATACCCAGGCAGGAGTAGATAAAAAACAAAAGTAGGAATAGCAGTCCAAGGTTTGCAACCTGAATTTATAAAAAAAAGCATAAATATCTGTTTAGCAAGACAAGAAATTCTACAATGCTCTGTGTAATTGCGATTTTTTAAACTATAAATTACAAAAATAATAATAGTTTTAACTTAAAACAAAGAAGTCAGTAAAAAACAAACCTGCGGAAGAGCTTCAAAGAGAGTGTCCAACAGTGAACGAACCCCTTTAGCTAACTTCACGAGCTTCAACACTAAAAGAAAGCATGTACAGAGATTTCAGTAGGCGATGAAAAGAGTATTGTTCTTGTAAATATTTTTAAACCATTTTGGATCGACATTATGTCAGTAAATTGCGTTAACGAGTCACCCCGGGGGGAGGGAGGTACTTCAGGAAAAATTGAGTGGGCGAGTGAGGCACGCTTCCTGAAACCCTAAGCCTATTTCAGACCAAAATCTGTGATTTTCCTACCCTATTTCAGACCTGAAATAATAGGTTTCCTTAGGGATTTATCGCCTAACGATGAAGAAGTAGATTCTTCTAAAAAACATACCCAATTCAAGACTAGAGTGCACAAACCATACCCTATTTCAGACCAAAATGGTCAAAATTGGTACCCTAGACCAAAACGGCCGAAAAACCATACCCTTTGGCGCAACACATACCTATATACCCTAAATAAGGGAGTACCCCCCTCCCCCCCGGATGAGTCACTGAGTGTTAACCAAATAAAAGTGGTTATCATAATTGATAACATACACCACAAGATCAATACGCAAGATCAATAATAGCTTAACCAATGGTTTCTAAAAACCTTAATTTTTTATGGAAATTGGCTCACGTATCCCTCGATGCGAAAATCTGTGGTAGCAACTGTTTCAGTATAAATTTAGATTACGCCGTCTATTGTTTACAGGCTTTACCCCTTCTTCACCACCTTTTTTTTGCGCTTTCTCGACCTCTCCACCCACCCCCCCCCCCCCCCGCCCCCTCCCCTCCTGTACCCTACTAGATAGCCTGTTCACAGACTAATTCCTTCCTCACGGACACTACTGGTACTATATACTAAGTTATAACTTTTATTTACACACCTCTGATAATACGTAATACTCTCAATGATCTTGCAACAGTTGGATTTATCAAGAGTTTATTAGAAGAGCTTAGTGACTCGATGATTATTCCAGCCAAAGAGAGAATGACGATCACTAGATCAACCAGATTCCACCTACAAATAAGTTCATACAATATTGTGTCAGTTCGCAGTACTTTTGGCCTTCTGTTATACAACACGATCGTGCAATTTACTTTTATTGAATCTGATGATAAAGTTGTAAATAAAGCTACTGCTTCAGACAATCATTTGTTGAAATGACCACTGAGAACAAGGAGGCTGTTCACTCGCGGCCGGGGGACATATCTAACAACAAGAATCACATTCTAGTCTTCGTTTCATTTTCAATCAAAAGACAAGCATTTATTTCACATTAATTCGGTGCATTCCGGTTTTTTCTCCTTAACTGAATTAAGGTAACAACTGATGCTCTCTATCACAGAAAAAGAATAGAATCTTGCGATGGGTCATTAACATTGCAGGGCGAACATTATTGCACCCATTCGTTTGTTGTTCTTGCTGTTGTTAAATTTATGGGCAAACAAATTCAAAATTCAAATTCTGGCAAACAGAATGATATATGTGGAGAGAAAAACTCAGAAAAATTTTCTGAGTTCTAGATGTGAATTGAACCCACGACCTTCCATGGGATCAGTCAGTAAACAGCCTCAGCTGTTCTGAAGTTACCGTAATAGACACTTTTGACTGGGACAATCACTATTGAAAGTGACTTTTCGAAACCTAACGAACATATGGTTCCCCAAAGTGGTGGAATTCACAGACGCTTTTATGATGGGGGCACTAACTTAACCCCCACCATACATTCAACTGTCTGTAAAAAAAAAAAACGCGGAAATGTCTACCAAAGTTGGCGCAACCCACGACTTACCCGTCTTTAAAATAAGGAACGAATCCAAAGGCAATGAACTTGAACACCACCTCTAGCACAAAAATGCCGGTGAAAAGGTAATTTGAAGTCTCGACGAATAAAACAAAAGTCTGCAAAAGTTAATCAAATAATTTATTGTTCATTTGAATTCCAAGACCAATTTCGTGCCACTTCCTTCCTACATTACGTATTGAAAATTTGAACCTCATTGTGTGGGAGGTTTATGGGCAATGAATCGTGCCAAAAAAAGAAAAAAAAAACCTAAAAGAGCTGGTAACGAAGTGAAAACGTTTGTGAGTATTTAGTAAAGGGGAAAAATAATAGCGTGAATTAAATCGGCTATCAAGTTTCCTAAAATTCCTATTGACTAAAAAAAATTAGCCAACATTTATCACACGCCCAGAAACTAAAACATGAAACTTAATGGCCTCAGGAATGAAGTTTTAGCCTCAATTTTGTATTCCTCCTCATTACCTGTGACATCTGATAATGCTCCAAAGACATGCAGATTACATTCAAGCAAATCACCATGGCAATTACGATGTCCCAATACATGGGAAGGCACATGTCATGAACACGCCGCCGCCATTTGCTGTAAGATTGGTAATACGTTCGGTCTACCTCTGGAAGAAAAACATGAAGATGTAATTAATAAGAGTTCTTTAATTTCTTTTGCATTTGTTTTTCCTTTTTTTCTTTTTCTTTTCTTCGCTGTTGGGGGGGGGGGGGGGGGGGGTGGGTTAAGTGGTTGCTTGATGTCCTTAACGCAATGTTATTATAATTTATGACTTTCTGGTGAGTGTTAATAAATATACCACGCTGATGAAATCAGGGATGATTAGAAAAAGAGAAAGAATGTTTGTACACAGTGCTACAAATCCTCCTAGGTTTTATCTTACGATGTGATACAACGTGCATACCTACTAAGCTTCAGTAGACTCGCCTTCTGGCAGACGAAATAAATCTGACTTACAGACAGGCCAAATGGCATAATTATGAAATAATTCCTAAAGGTTGAAATTGTAGGCGCAGCGCTACAAGCGCAAAAGGAAGGAACGTAATATCCACCTTGTTGATTCTTGCTTCTTGCCTTGTCCAGCATCTTTCTTCGTCTTCTCTGCTTTTCTTCGTCCTCGAGTCTTTCTCGACAGCGTTGAAAATTTGCTACTACCACACCCACGATCATATTTAGCACAAGGAAGCCACCCAGCATAAGAAAAGGAATGAAATACGCAAGTCGCCATTCAGCGTAGTTCTTTACAGGCTATCAAAGAAAAGATTGAAGTAAAAAGTTAATGCTCAATTTCGAGAGTGCAAAAGCTGCTAGTGAAGGTGCTCTTAATGCTAAACTGAATTAACTCCTGAGCTATGACTAGAATGCCTTAAATGTCTCAGTCTATTAAAGCAACAGGAAAACATAGGATATATCTTGACAACTTAGAAAAAAAAAAACTCCATTCGACATTTTCGTTTACAAGGAAAGACACCAATCTGTTGATCGACTCCCACAGCATCAATTCCACTGTGCATAATTTCCACCCATCCGTCACGTGTGGAGAACACAAATAATGAAATAAGAGCCTGGGAATCATGGTGAAAAAATATGATAAATTTTTAATTGAATTTGCAAATTATATTTCTATATCGTTTATTCCCGATGTCAGTTGCTGACCTAGAAAGTTCTTATCGATATGGAAAGTAACTTCAGAACGACTTATTATATATCTGTTCTACATCAGACAGAATAAGAATCGATCTTATTTTTAAGTTATTTGTGGTTACGTTACAGCTCGTTACAGTCGACATTTTGTACCTCAACGTTCCTTACAATTTCATGGCACGCAGTTAGCCAAAACGCTAGCGCAGCCGACGAGGCGTGTCAATTAAAGCTATTACAAACAGATTTCTCTGAAAATAATTAGTTTTTAAATATTAAATTCTTTTGATGTACATATTGTTTTTGAAGGATGATCTTGCGTTATAAGCATGAATAGATGCTGCCTGCTGGAACAAATTTACGATTTAATGAGGGCGCACTATTGATATGAATCTCATGCATTGCGGAGATGTACTTAAAATAGAGACGGCTAATTGGAAGGATATACACCGTATTCACAAATGGCGGACACGCAGGAAAAAAACTGGTGCCTAGTCATGAAAGCGAGGCGTTGGAGGATAAACAAAAATTGCAAAAGAAGACTTTCAGTGAACTTGCAGAGTGTTTAGCACGGATTTCACCCAAAATAACTTTGTACGGACTTTTTTTAAATACAATTACGTGGGATGTCTTCTGCTTTTAATGTTTAGTAATGATTTGCTGTTTGCAATCAAGAAGGACGCGTATATCGTCAAGGAAACAGGATGATTTTGCAGGTTTCCGAAGCTCGACAAGTGGACGTTGGCTTAGTGAAGAAAAGCGGCAAACATGTTGGCCAAAACTTCACATTAAAACCGAGTACGAAAGCCAGCTCACTGCAATTCGTTGAAAAAGAAATATAAACAAATCTTGGTGGCAAGAAAAAAAGAAATAAGCGACATATATATGGCCTACTTGTTAACGCAAGAGACGTCTGCCGTTGAACAAAACAGTGCAAGTCGAGATAGAAAAAAGGAAGACAGGAAAGAAGAGGTGACTGAGGTTTCGACGAAGTTATGTTTGGTTTTTGTTTGCCAGGACGTTATTCCCTGGTCTTTATCGATGAGGGACGTCAATTAGAACTATTTTTTTAGTATAAATGCAGGAGCGATCGAGTGGAGTACGCTCAAAATTTCAACTACTTACTCGGCAGACTCGGTTAGCCAGCCACATATCATTTCTGCGAGTAATTTCGTATTTCTTATCTTTGGCTGTTAAGAGTTTTAACGTTATCTTCCACAATATTTTAAAGTTGAAGAATACATAAATAAATAAAATGATGGTCTTCTTAAACGGATCCAGACTGGAATTTAATTATTCGAAACAGAAGCTTGCCGTGTTCAGTCCTGACACAAACATTGCCTTAAAAGTTTAACCTAGTAAAATGTGAGCTTTATACCACTTTTTTACCAAGAGCTCTCTGAGATAATGCCCTAAAGGAGACCAGGCAAATAGCAAGCCATAAGATTCACACACTACAGCTTCTAATTTTGATAAAATGTTTTTTAATTATTTCTCAATGACAAAGAGATTTTTGCTAAGCTCTGCCAACGTACCTCTAACAATTCACTCCAAAGCGACCGAATTAATATGATCCAAAGGAAGTTGTAAATACAGACATACATATATACATAGATATGTATAAAATGACCCTGACATGAATGAATGAGCCTCGTGAATGAATCTTTCACCCGCTCTCGACTTGACCTGTTTTGCGTAATGGCGGAGGTCTCTTCCGTTGACAAGTAGGCCATATATCCGTCGCTTATTTCTATTTTTCTCGCCACCAATATCTACTTTTATTTCTGCTTTACAGAATTGTAGTGATCTGGCTTTCGTATTCGGTTTCAGTGTGAAGTTTGGGCCAACATGTTTGCCGCTTTTCTCCAGCCATCGCCCACTTGACGAGCTTCTGATGCTTCGGCAACCTACAAAATCATCCTGTTTCCTTGAAGATATACGCGTCCCTTTTGATTGCAAACAGCAAATCACTACTAAACATTAAAAGTAGAAGACATCCCACGTAATTGTGTTTAAATAGAAGTCCGTACAAAGTTATTTTAGGTGGAATCCGTGCTAAACACTCTGCAATTTCACTGAAAGTCTTCTTTTGCAATTTTTGTTTATCCTCCAACGCCTCGCTTTCATGACTAGGCACCAGTTTTTTCCCGCGTGTCCGCCATTTGTGAATACGGTGTGCATCGATAAAAGAGGAATGATCATTCCTATTGGCAAAGTACATGAAAGACCGTAGAGCAAGACAGGTACATAACGAGCATATACCTATACAGATAGATGACTTAAGGAATCACCACAGCGTGGACCACTCTGTACAGTTACTAGGAAAACAATCGATAATCAAACTTTCGTTCAAATTAAACAATTATATCACACCGAAAGAATTCATATTTACCTGAGGTAAGTTGTCAAAATTGTACATATGATTTTCCCAGTGACGGTTACTACTCTTCAAACACTCTTCCTTGTTTTTAACGCGGCTGTTTCCTTCACAATAATGAAAGGTGCCCTTGAAAATCTATAAGGTTAAGCAAGTTACACTTTAATGTCAACAAAAGGCAAATTATTCTCTGTGTTCTGATTTGGCTAGCACTGTTCTATCCTCATGGAGCGTAAGAGATCGCGAATTCAAGATTGGGTTTGTTTGGTATTATGAAGTAACGGTGCGTTACACTCGGTAGGATAGCAAGAGGACCATCATACTTAGACAACTGTCAACGCTTTATTATTCTCGAATATATTTATCTCAGAAATTTATTTAGGGGGGCAGTGAAAGGGTATTTTGCAGGGGCGGATCTAGGGGGAGGGTGCAGGGGGTGCGCACCCCTCCCTGAGATGACATGCGGTTTTCTAATACAACTGGTATTCTGCAAAAAAAAAAAAAGAACTATGTGGTTTATTGGCCGGTGTTGAAGTAGAGCAAGAGACGAGTGCACCCCCTCCTAAAAAAAATCCTGGATCCGCCCCTGTTTTGACTGAAATCTTTAATAATATCGCTGCAAGCACATACGAAATTTGGTGCCCTGTCCCAAATATTTAAGCGCACAAGTATCTGTTCTTTGCCTTTGTACATTATGCTGTTGTTTTTCTACTAAAATGCTCCACCTTAAGACTCTATTTTTCCCACTAAAATGCTAGTTAGTCCTCAAAAAAAGTCACTAAAATGCTCAATAATGCTCGTCATAGAGAGGCCTTTTTCATTATTCTAAACTGTTTTAAGGGGGTAAATAAATGTATAAATGGTAAGAGAAAAATTTATACAAATAAATAGTTTCAATATAGCAAGATACATCATCCACATAGCTTTATGACGTGGTAAAGAGGTTTAAACAAGATTCAATGTATGGACTGTCCCTCTGGATAAAAAGAAGTTGTACAGAGGTGACCGTCATTGGAGGTTCGACTGTATTCACATTGCACATAGATTTAAAGCCTACAAGTAGAAATATGGTGTACTTTTCTGTGAAAAATGGTTGCAGTAAATTACTGTTGAACTTTGTAGAAAATGCCCCCTAAACGTTAAATTAGCGTTTAATCCGGTATCAACAAGTAGGGGAAATTACAAGAAGAAAGAACTTACCTGTACTCCAAGTATTGCAAACATAACGAAGAAAATAGCTGCTATCAGAACAGTGTTTCCAATCGGCTTCAGGGAGTACAACAAAGTCTGAACGACCAACTTTAAACCTTGGGCACGGCGAATCATCCTACATTGATAAAGATTATGTTAATGGCTGCAAGGGAGTTGTGACACCAATAAATTTTATTCAAAACTAATTTTAAAAGAGGGCCAAGAAGTAGATTTGAATCCATAAAAATCTGACATGACGACGTCATGACAGACTAGCGTTTTTCCGAATCAAACTTGGTTTACGCGTTTTAGTCAAAGTGTCTCCGATTAGTGCACCACTCATGGTGAGCTGCTGGCGTCTGACATGTTAATAAAGTTCTTATTGATTGATTAACTGACTGACTGACTGACTGATTGGTTGCTGATCGACTGATTGATTGATTGATTGATTGATTGATTGATTGATTGATTGACGCGCTTTATTTGAGCGTCAATGTATTTAGCACGAAAATACTAATTAGGGACACTATTTTTTACGCCTCCTACAGCAGACGGGACCACCATTTTACGTGATCATTCGAGCCACGCGAAGGTCCAGCATCTTGCAGTGCAAAGGAAGTACCTTCATTTCTCAGTTTTAAGACCCTGAGTAATGGTCCGGCCCCGGGAATCGAACACACGACCTCCCACTCCGAAGTCACGTGCTCTGCCGACTGAGCTAATCCTGCAGCGGATTGATTGATTGATTGACGCTTAAAGTAAACAAAAGAGTCGGTTGGCAGACCTACCTCAACGGTCTAAGGGTTCTCAATGCTCGAAAGACTTTCAAGGCTCCAAGCACTTCCGGAGCAGAAGCAGTGCTGTAGGTAATGATGACGTCAATCCAGGAGACCAACACAAGGCTCCCATCCAGAACATTCCATCCGTCCTTCAAGTAAGATCCAGGACCAATAACAAGACCATGAGCGACAATCTGTAATGAACAGTCATGATCACTTGTGAGTGGTAATCTCTACCATCACTGTATGAAGTGCTCTATAGGCTTCCTTTTTTCTTATCTTTACAACTCATTTTTCCTTGGAATTCATAAGGTGCTCTGTTTGTAAAGATATACCGGTTTTCAAATTTTTACCCAGGCGATCATTTCATCTAGTACATATCAAGTAAAGGAAGGACGCTTTCTTATGCTTGTGTTCTTCTTTCTCATTATTTTGGCCTTCTTCCTTGTGATTGCGAGTGGCAATACCGAAAGCGTCATTCGTGACGTTAATTTATTCATATAAGCCTTTTATGCTTCTTTCAAAGCTCAAAAAGTCAACTATAAAAAAAAGTTTTCAGCCTTTATTCATGTTGCATATTTTGGCCACTTAAGAGTAGCCAAAATATAAGCTATTGATAAGAATGGATAATTCGCGTATATAAAGGCTACGAAAGAAGCATTAAAGAAACAATGGGATTTTCTGGGCTCAGCGTCAAAGCAGAAAGATCAAAACTGAAATGTTTTTTAGCTGCAAGAGCCGAAATCCGTGCATGAAATCATCGAGCGCAATAAATATTAAACTGAAAAAATAATAGAGGCATACATGACTTAATGTAGGTTATTGAGCAAGTTATATGGACCTTGAGCTACCTTGCGAAAGAGGAAACCTTACGTCACAGTGTTCTAAGTTCTTACTGAATCATCCTCTGCTTAAAGTATTGTGCATGGCTTTAGTTTCAGTATACCATAGTGGAGGTCAAACACAGCAGTTCATTACTAATGGCGAAATCGAAACAACTCATTTAGTAAGAAAGATTTACCTTCATAGTCATTTCAACACTGAAAATTCCGGTCAGCACAACCATCGCGATGTCAATTATTTGGCGTTTCTGTGAATATAAAAGAAGCCAAAAAAAGCTGAGCTTTGCGATTAAAGCTATGACTAGCTTAAGTCTGCCGCGAACTTAAGGCAAAATTCACCGACCTCATCAGTTCATTTTTTAACTAATTTTGGTGTCATAGATATGATTTAACACGTTCACACAAACAAGAGGTTGAGACGTGATCATTTTTGCTATAAAATGATTCATGCGCAAAAAAGCCAGGAATTATATTATAGGGACATGTGAACTAGACGACTTCTGAAAGTAAATTGAGATATATAGAGAGGATATTACACGGTGGCGAGAAGATATGAATTTTATGTTCTCGTGGCAAGAACAATATCTCACTCGTTCGCTTCGCTCACTCGTGAGATATTGTTCTTGCCACGAGAACATAAAATTCATATCTTCGAGCCAACGTGTAATATTCTTTTTATTATATGGAGAAACCAATTCAACAAAAGCAAAAGGCGGGAATCGTGACGTCATTGAACGATACGACACTCACAAAGGTGACATACGGAAAATATGCCACTCGGGTCCCGGATGAAGTGGCGTATGGAACCTACGAGTGGTTTAGTTCCCAGTAAAACACTCTCCTCCATATAATAAATATATATATATCTACCTTTGGATGCATGTTCGGCTCTTCTAGTGCCAGGACCACGCAGCTTGTTAGAATAAATAACAGAACCACGTAGTCAAAGTATTTGTGTTCAGAGACTGCAATCAGAAAACGACGAAACCTGGCAGAAAAATTGAGACAGTAGCAAATCAAATCTTTGAAGCCATGATAAAAAAGCTGTTCGATAATACTAAAAAATTTGTATAATTCAACGATCTACTGTCACCCGGTAGGCACTGGTCTACCGAGAGGGAGGCCGCGGGTTTAAAACCCGGTCGGACCACCACTTAAGGTAAGTAACTGAAAGTGTTTATTTTGTAATGACATCTTCAAACGGGTAGAGTTCTAATCTTCTGACCACCTAGACAATAAATCGTAGGCCCCGCATCACATCCCTTGCTCATGCTAAAATCTGTTCGTGAAGAGTAGGAGGTGTAGACCGCGGTGGGTGGTCTATCTGCTCTGTCTGTGTATATCTAGCCGGATTTTTGATAACGTTACCGCTAAATGGGCCGTTTGCGGCTGACAGTTTTTTTTGGCCAAAATCTCCAAAGTAGCCATTATAAAAACTAAGAGTGCAACAACTGCTTTTTTCTCTTCTCCTCCTTTCTTCCTCCTCAATCTTTCTTTTCCACCTTTCCTTTTCCTTCGTTAGTGTGATTTTGGAGCTTATTAAGCCCAAAAACTGCCTTTTGAGGACTTTTCATTCAGATAACTGCAAATTTTATGTACAACCTACTTTATCAAATGATAATGATCTTGATGATGATGATGATGATGATATGTTTTTTTTCAGTCAGTGACACAGGTGGCTCCGAAGAAAAAATCTGAGTACTTCTAACAGGAGTTGAACCTATGACCTTCTGGTTACTATTCCAGATGATGATAATAATGATGAAATCTTCTCGACATAATATTGGAAGAGGGTATTTAACGATGAATTCTCTTTTTCATCGAGATATTAGTAAACATGTTACTCTGTGACCAATTCGCAAGTGAACATTCTTTCCAGAATAGAACATTTTTTTACGCAATCGTACCTGCAAGAGGCTGGAAAAAGATGCAGAGACCAATCCCTTCGTTGTTGACCATCACCTGGGTCTTTTTTCCTGTTCGGCTTTGAATATAGAAAATATATTACATTTTACATTTTAGTTACATTTTTAGAAAAATGAAAGCTGCTTATCATACATGTACGAGATTTCCGAATATATGGCTGATTTTTATTACCCACACAATAAACCAGACATTCTCTTGGGAAATTTTATTCCGATATCAATCAAACCTTGACTGTGTACTTTAATCAGTTACGCATAGCATACCCTTATCAAATGCCGGTACTAATTAAGGAATTGCCTCCCCCCACCCCCCAGCCCATAGCCGTTCGAATTCTGCTCAGGGTAGGCGAGGAATCTGTTTTGACATGCCATTGTCAAACATCGCTCTTTTAACTTAGCATTACCTTACTTTCAGGAGCGTAGCTTTGACGCTGTTGATAAATATCATCATCCCTAAGGGTGTTGTGGAAACCCGTTTGGTTTGACTGTATTCCAGTGGGAGATGGCGACGTCCCTGACTTGCGCAGACGTTCAGTCGTGTCGATACCCTCACTAATGCTTGTTTTAATAACGGATGAATCAGCAATTTCTGGCTTTAGTTCAAGTGTTCTCATTGACAAATTCTCCTCATTTGCTTTCCTTTCACAAATGTCAAGATCCATCTCTAAATTATCGTTCATTTCAAAGCCCGAATTATTGGCGGAGATTTCGTGATCCGCTATCCTTTGGTTCGTGTGTCCTGTTCGTCTGATGATCGACATCGAGGCCTGTCGCATTCGCTTCAACTGTGGTAATGTCATCGAGGTGTCTTGTAGTTGATAGGACAAATCATCGACTCGCTTTTTGTTTGTACCTTTCTTGGGTTCCTGATTTACTATGGCTAGATTAAGCGCAAAGTTGGACTTCAACTGAAATGTTGTTCCTACAAGAAGAGATATTTAAGGCAAATGAAACTTAACCTTTAGTTGAAGACTGACTATAATATTAATTTTTGTTTGGTTCTTTACGTTTCTTTGTTTTCTAATAAGGGGGGGGGGGGGGGGGGTCCTGAATTTAGTTAACAAGGTATACTCTATAGTTTAGTTTGAACCGCGGTAAACGGTTCCTGGCGTGAAAGGAGACCCCTCTTAGTTTGCTGCTCAAACGTATGATTTCCCGAATTCCCGAAATAATTCCCGAGTAGCTGTAAGATCCCGCTTGCCGTAAAGATATCTTTTCCTTTTCTCGAATCCAGCACCGCATTTTGGTTAAATCCCGGATCCCGAAAATACACTTCCAGACCCTATTGTCAGAGCCAGGGACTCGTTCGTCAAAATTTCTCTTTCCATTTTGTTAGTTGCAACATACGCCCAGAGAGATATTAGCACAATTTCAAAAGCTTTTTGTTAGCCCTACTAATTTATGCTACATACCTAGAGCGTTGCGTACTCCGTGACCGCAAAATTCGGGCGTGGCCTCTTGACAAGAGCTCCCGGGACAAGACTCATTTGAATCGCAATAAGAGATTACTATATGGGGCTTGTTAATCGTCTCTGAATTAGAATCAGGTTTTTCCATTTTTCCTTCATTCTTTAGAGGGAGATTTTCTTTCTAGAGGATAAAAAAAACCGTTCAGAATAGGCAGTGAGTGAATAAATGTGACAATGCGCAGAAATGTTTTCCTCTGTTAATAGTGAACTGGTTACATAAGGCGCAAATTGATAATCATTGTCCATTCTCGTTTCTGCTCTCCTTGAGAAAACATAACAAATGTTCTTGCCTGAACCTTTCAGTTACAAGCACAACCCTTTCCACTTACCAGCTGATGAAGGTTTAATCCTATCTTGTTGCTCTTAAGGAGTACGTTCTTTTTTGTGAGCTGTAACTTGGGATATTTTAATTTTCAGGTTAACTAAAGCATGGCACATAAATGAACCCTGGAAAATTACCCAGGGCATGCATGCTTACCCCAGAGTTTGTGAATCCTTCCACCAATATTGCCACAAGTAGGTTAAACAACACGTAATACCCGACAGCCATCAGGGTCGTAAAGTACAGCGCTGCCCACTTGTTTGTACTGCGCATGCCATCATACATTACTCGATTCCAGTTCTCCTGGGTAAGGACCTATGTTACAGAAAACTCACGGTTTTAGTGTGAACACTCAGAGAAAACTGTAATGTTTTTTAAAAAGACGCGAAAGTGAGTGAGTGAGTGTACAACGTTTGACTGAAACAACATACGAATCCCCTGATCCGTACGTTTTTCTACAAATCAATTTTAATTACTTTTTATTCGTTAGAAAAAGAGGGAGTTGGAAAGGTAGAATAATTTCTGATTTTGATTCAAGGTTCATTGATCACCAAATTTTTCAAAAAATTTTACATATATGAATCGTTTTTTGCTATCTAGCTAGATTAAGGGAATCGGTGTCTCTACATAAAATAATACTTTTGCGTTTGGTGGTATCTATTAATCAGTAGCGGATAGCAACGGAGAAGTTGTAAACTTTACACAATCAGTCAAACGAACATTTAACCTAACGCTCGATGCGGACTGACCACACCAGGCCCCAGTTGATCAAAAGGTATATAACGCTATCCATGTGGACAGTGCAATTGGTTTCCCCAATACTTATCCACTGGATAGTAATTTATCCGGCGCATAACGTTATCCATCTTTTGAACAACCGATGCCTGATGGATAAAAATTATGCTTGACACGATAACCGAAGGCATACCTGAAACACAGATACCATTGCCCAAAGGAAGTCATCAAAATTACTCCTGGAGATGACAAGCTGTCCTTCAGCGTTCTTGAATTCAAATTTTCCACCAAATAAATTCATACCAAGGATTGCAAATGCGAATATGAATAGAAACAGCAGGCCAAAAAGGGTCATCACACTTGTCATGGTTTTAATAACCACGAGTAACTGGTATCGAACTGGTCTGACAAGTTTGAAAATGCAGAGAAGTCTGATGCTACGAAACACTGATAGGGCGGAATTCCCTTTGCAAATAAGTATCTCGCAGACACTAAAATTTAAAAGGAGAAGGTGGCGTTATTAAATTATGACAGGGTGCCGGCTTAGGGCCTTGAATTTAACCCGAGTTATCTGGGTTCAAACCCTCTCTTTTAAGGAGTTGTTCTCGGTCATCAAGAGATCAATTCCTCGGCCATGCTTATCAATAGCCAACCAATCAAAATTATTTACTGCTAATAGCCTTGAAAGAAAATAAGCATAAGGTTTTATGGACCAACACTGAACAGTCTCACCTCCTGTCAAGTGGGCTTTTACCTCGTAATTATATTAAATTTGAAATAGTGGTATAGATATTTTTAAAATGCATTTAAAAAGTGGCATTTTGAGGTATGAGTAGCTGAAAATCAATACTCTAGCTTCAACTAATCAATGATCAATAATTGGTCAAGTGCCAATATCTTGATAACAATTACTTAGCAGAGAAAACCAATAATAAACAATCATTTAGTGGATGAGGTTTTTGTGATATCCTAAATAATCAAGGTCGAGGTAAGTGTTATCAGCCGAGCCGAAGACCGAGGCTGATAACACTTACCGAGACCTTGATTATTTAGGATATCACAAAAACCGAATCTAATAATTAGTCAATTATCTGCTAGCATATAACTCACGAATCTGTAGTATAGGTTGCGCTGGTTTCCAAAATGAGCTGTAGGCTCTTAACTAATGAGAAAACAGATAGTAAGATAATGACAAGATTTGTCATTATTTTTAAAGTTACCAGTACTTGAGTCAGCGAGGCTTTGCATTAGGGGAAATAAATCAATATTTAATTACCCATCCATTCTCCTAGCGCAGTGATTAAAATCAACTTATCGAGACATAGCATTCCTACCTTACAATGACAATTAATCCATCAAACACATTTTGTCCGTTGTTAAGATACGTAGTAACTCCATCTCCTAGTAGCTTTAGTATCATCTCAATCCCAAAAATGGATACGAAAATTATGTTTGTGGTCTCCAGCGCATCAACAGTTAGACTATCCGGCTGCGATAGAAAACATCAAAGATAAAGCACAAGTACCCCAAATTATATGGAAATTACTACAGACCATGTGACTTCTTTTCAGCGTTTTGTGGTTGTTGTTATTTAAGCGTTATGGCAACAGTATGGTAACAGCGAAATTATAATGGAGGGGCCTGTGATCACAAGTGAGACGCTTTATCCTGGAGCTAAAGAATCTTAGCTTCCACTGCACTCGCACGGCATGAATTAGAGTGCGCTATTTTATAATTTTGGTCGTACGTGGAAAAGAACTACTACTACTTCGATTCAAAAATACCAAAAACTACTTCTTACCTGAGCTTCTCTGCCTGTTGATTTGTTTCTATGTGACTAGAAGGGGCTATTAATTAAGTTGCTTTAAGGAAAGCAATGGAACTTTAATTTACTAAAATCGCTCTCAATCGCTCCAGAAACCACAGAAAACTGGGACAACTAACCACACAGAGGAGTTAAGGTATATCACATGTTCTTTTTGAAAACCCAAGCCCTGATTGAATGGAAGGAGGAGTCTTTCTTTTCCGTACAAATCTTTTTTGATTTGAAGTTATTCCTGGACCATTTTGAAAGGTCCGGACTCTTTCGCAAAGTCTATGAGATTGCAGCGCCCGTCACAGGAATATTTTTTGGACCGTGTCACAAGTTCCCTGAAGCCCAATACTGGACAGATATGGCAAAGAAAACACGACAACAGTTAAAAACGAAAGGCATGCGAAGATCTAAAAATCGGCTTGATTAATGACAGGAACAGAATGGTATAAAGAAATTGTCGTTCAGTCTCTCGTGTTCTTCTTTTTTTGGGGGGTTTTCCTAGCCTGATCCAAAAACAGCCGACATCTCGTGACGCCATCACTGGTTTCCCCGCGAAATGACGTCTAAGCAATGACAGCAGAAATTCCATACTGATGACACGTCACTGCCCAGAGCTGGATAGTACTTCTGATTGGTTGAAGCAAATTTCTCTCACGGAACAACCAATCAGAAGCCGCTACCCAGATCTGGGTAGTGACAACTCATCTCGCTGGGAAACAAGTGGCGGCGTCGCGAAATGTCGACTATTTTATCAGGCTAATGTTTTCCTTGCAAATAAATCTGCCTATTATGATCTCGACTTCTTTTAAACCACTATAATCTTGAAAAAAACTTAATGCATACCTGATTGTAATGTTCAAGGCCCATGCAGATCATGTTCAGTAGAATAACACTCATGATTAAGAACGTGAACTGCTTGCTGACAGTAATTTTTCGGCAAAGACCTCTGAACTTCTGCCAAATGCCATGATTCGTTGTAACATCATACGAGGCGCTTTGGCGTAAGTTAAAAAGATTTTCAAACATGTCGTCTTCACTCTGCGTAGAGGTACTACGCTGAGATAATGATGGTCTCTTTATGGGGGCAGTGACTGGTTTGATATCATCTTCCAGCCCCTTGTTTAAAGAGATATCTCGAAAAGAAAGGTCACTGCTCTGTAAATTATGTTTAGGAGAAGTTGAAAAACCCTCCACTTCTAGTTTGACAGGATTTGCTCCAACCTCAACAGAATTATCAGGGTCTATGTCCTCGTCAACTATGTCTGAGGGCCTGTACGTTGAGATAACAGGAGTTGGAGTGCAATTCAACTTCACGTGAACTGGCTGGCTAAAGCGCCGCTTTTTTAATGCATCTTTATCGTTACGACGAAGTGATGACTTCTTTTCGACCTTTAGTTCCATTTTGGGTTCATCTTGTTTTCCAAAGTTAACGCTGGAATATTGTGGGTTTATTTCCGCTGAAACCGTTGTGGATGTAGAATGTTCGGCTTTATCGATGTTAGGATTTTTCCTCATTCTAGGGCTACTGTTACGCGACGCAAATGCAAAGAAGCCCACAGTGGCGGTCGGTGAGGGAATGTTTAAAGTTACACTTGTCTTCGTTTCCGCCATGATGTTTTCGAAAGAAACGGCTGATGCTGTTTCGGCATGTATTGATAACGTATGTGAGCACGTGGAAGTTCTTGAACTTCTTCGAGAAGCTTGTTCATGAGTCGAAGTTAGACATTTTTGATACACATCAAACTCCTCGGACAATGGAGGAAATGATACCTCTTGTTCTCCTTCTTCTTGAACCTTTATTTCTGGTATTTCTGATGAACGAGCCAGATCAGAAACATTCCGTACGTTAGAAAGCATCACCGGAGAAGCCGGCACAAAACAGTTGTACAAGTGGTGATGGAAGTGGTGATGATGATAAAAGTGATGATGATGGTGATGAACCTGAGATTCTTTATCTTGAGAGGCGCATTTGCATAAGTTTTAAAGAAACTTCACAAACGACACCAGTGACAATGGGTTGTGGAACCTAGTCTCATCCTTACTATGCTCCATTAGCTCTATCTCACGTGCCTTTGTTTCTTGGAATTGCATTGTAATTACCACTAAGCACAAGTTCACAAGGAAGAATGAACCCATCTATCAAATAACAAACCCAGATGTGATAACATCAATAACTGATCATACACTGAAAGACATAGCTGATATATGCCTATGCTAGGCTCTCAGTCGGTAAGGACGAGCGAAAAGAGATTGATTACAAGCAGTAAAATAGCGCACAAGCGAAAAACAGCGAGAAGAGACAGGGTATCAAGCGCCTGTAAGCATCTTTTCAAATACCTCAATCCGACTACTACCCCACTCACTTCCTTAAAAACCGTTTATCGTGTCAGAATGTCAAATGTCAATACGTCAAAAAATGCACCTTATTTGAGTGTCAATGCACTTAGCACGAAAGTACTAATTGGGGACACTATTTTTACGTCTCCTATCGGAGATGGGACCGCCATTTTACGTGGTCAACCGAACCACGGGCGAAGGTCTAGGCATTTGCAGGGCAAAGCAGTACCTTTATTTCTCAATTATTTTAAGACCCTGAGTATTGGTCCGGCCCCAGGAATCGAACCCGCGACCGATCCCGCTCTGCAGTCAAGCGCTCTACCGCCTGAGCTAATCCTGCGCCGTGTTTCACATGCTTGATATGTTTGTTAGACTCTGCGCACACGGAAACAAATGAATGACGTAAATGTTGAAGTAAACTGTTCCAATTGACCCATCGCAGGGTATGTACCAGGAGTTGGTGTATCGGCATGAGGTATTAGGGAGCTTTAGCAACGACAATGGCGATGGGAACGAGAACGTCAAAAGAGCAATAGGTTTATTAATCAAAACAATAACTTTGCACGTACATCACGCTTTTTTGTACATTTCTTTGCCATTGGCTGGACGACAACGACGTGAAAATGCCTACTTTCACATTTTATGGAGGATGCAAACAAACCACGACGAATTTTCTTTGATCTCTCTCTAACTTTTAGTGGGATACCCAAGAAATCAACTCCTGGAAAAAACTCGCCTACATTTATATTTCAGCGCAGTGGAATAAACGCGGCAAAGTTTTATTTTAAAAGTGACGTTACGTTTTCGCTAACGTCTCCGTCGTCGATGCTAAAGCTCCCTTAAAACAGTCAGGCTGCTTTACTACTCTGTTTCTCCTTAGCCCCGCGCGGTTTTCGCGTAACTTTTCTCGATTCTCCTTCCTCATTACCTTGGAGCCTGGGACAAGCCAGCGTCGAGCTGGAACCTTGACTTTTCAATATTGTTGTCTCCTTAAGCTAGAGATCTGCTGTCCTTTAGCTCTCTTCAACAGGGTGTATAAGTGGGTACCCCGTGACATTGATGCCACTGGCTTTAACACTGTGATGGGTTAAAATCCTATTCAAGGTGTTTCATGTTAACAAGACTAAGATCAGCTAAATTCATAGGCTCCATCTTATCCCACAGAAAACCGTTCGTTTCAATACAAGGTCTTTTCGATACAACTCGTTTCGATATGAACTCAAGCGGTGAAATTGCACAAAAATCTCTTTTCGCTGCAAGTATAGTTTGCGCATGCTCAAGAAAAAAAATTTGGACTGGGTTTCACCGGCGAAAAATGTCTGCGCATGCTCTACTAAAAATGACACGTGATCTATTTCGGGCAATGTCATTGGCTCTGAGGCAAAAATACCCGCGAAATGTTGTTGAGATGAAAGAAGCGATGGCAGCTTTTGTTGGCAGTGACAGCGTTGCAATTGCTTGCCACTGTAAGAGATCAAAAAATATTTTCATCAAAGTTTTGACGGAAGTGTGTTCTCTAGAGAATAGAGCGTCCTGGAACTGGCGAAAAATCGCAGTGGCATGGTCTGATTCA
>NC_133206.1:1717500-1752500 GCF_958299795.1 Porites lutea
GGTGCGAGAGCTGGGCTCTGTCAAAAGCACAAGAAAAGTCGTTGGATGGAACATACACTAGGATGCTGCGAAAAGCTTTAAACATCCACTGGAGCAGCAACATACCAAACCAACAACTGTACGGAGATCTACCAGCAGTCAGCAACAAAATCGCCTCTCGTAGGCTACAACTTGCGGGTCACTGTTATCGCCATCCAGAGCTAAGTACCCAGAAATTAGTCCTTTGGGAGCCCACACATGGCCATCGCGGGAGAGGAAGACCGAATACTACCTATATTGACACTCTTAAGAGGGATACTGGGGCATTCGAAGCAAGTGAGATTGCTGCACTGATGGCTGATAAGAGGCTGTGGAAAGATCTAGTGGTTGCCCGCCTTCGGGCGACCAAGTAGTAGTAGTAGTACTGAAGTGGACTTTCTGGACTTTCATGCGCAGCAACTTGTATCAAACGAACGATGAACTTCTTTCTTCGATTTGTGCCAATGAACCTCTGCACGAGGAGTTCAGATTACCGACTGTCGTCGAAACCGTGTAATCGAGGAAACAAGGCAAACGTGTATATATATTGTCAAAATATGCTTCGTTACACCATTTCTGGGCATTTGTAAGCACTTGCTAATGTTTTAAAACGACGCATTAAAAATGTCTCTCCGGAAAAAAAAAGAAAAAACACAAAAAGTAGGTGCTGTGGGTTTTGATTCATTTCGTAATGAATTTTTTTTTTTTACTAAAGTGACGGTTTCCAACAGAAAAGCGGCACATCTCTCTTCAGCTTTCTTACGTCTCTCACGAAATACAGACATTGAGGGCCCAGATGGGTGTCTCGATACCGCACTTAAGTTTTTGACAGCTAAAATTGTATATAGTACATTAAGCTTAAGTTTATGTTAGATAAAAAGTTAGATTTTCAGTGTTTAAGCATTGAACCCTGGCAGATATAAACGATACTGTGTAGTTGTGTGCCTATGGACAGTGTGTAGATATATTCATAACTTTATAGAGCTATTGTTGGAAATAAACAAACCCTATTTTAGGAGAAACAGACGTCACAATGAAGAGCACTTAAAAAACTACTATACTTGACATTGCATTTTTGAATTGAAAGAATCATGAACTTGGACAGCAGTTCTTCTTTTCTTCCCTGCTCTCTCTCTCCCTGCAGGCTTCTCTTCTTCTGCCATGCCACCAGAGTGTGGTTCCTTTATTTTTTCCCCGCTAAGATTCTCATTAAAATAACTGAAATTTAAGGAATTAAAGACAAAAATCATTTTTAAGGTGGAAAATTAACCATGTTAAAAGGGCATGTACAAAATGTGGCTGTTGATTAAAAGATTGGAACCATTTGTACACCAGATGAAGACAATATTATAATTTTGCAGATCCATAAATGCTATCTTATTGTATTCCTCCTTTATACAGGCTGCAATAAAATGCACTACACCCCCATTAAGCCCAACATCCCTGCCTCCCCTCTTTTTCTGCCTGTCCCAATATAAAACCCACCGGGGATTGGTGTAAAAACAGTCTATGATATAAATAAATACATTGCACAGTTGTACCTATTTTTCCAGTCTCTTCTGTTGATGACTGGTCTTCATTGATGGAATGTTTGGCAATGTCCTCGTGTCCTTTTTTACAGAACATATATAAAAGAAGTATGTGGAGAATATCCTGCAAAATCATCAAAATGCTTTGTAAACAAAACTCTTAGAGTATACTTTTAACACAGAAATATTATCAGAAAATAACACATCACACAAAAATAGCTTCAGGCTTGCCCCAGAGGTCATTTTATTTCCAGTGGCTACAACTCACTTCTCCAGATCTTCGAAAATACCAAGTCATAATTAAGTTGTTATAGTAAAAAGATAAAGAGTATGGGCACGAGGCACGAGGCGAACTTTCGAAAATAGATAACGTCACTCTACTACATACGATCATCATGGAGCGCACGAAAATATAGTTTTCAGGTTGATACACTGAGGATGCGTGCAAATCATCCCATTGCCGAGTCGACAAAAAATAACATCAACTTTTCATGAAAATCTGTATGGCTTTTTACGGTTGTTTGGTTTTAACATGCACATCCTGAAGTATTTTAGCTAAACACATTTAGCATACATTCTTCTGGTTGATGCCAATCGATCCATGTCCGTTAAAAAATCCATCGCGATTAGCAAGATAACAACCTTAAACGTTATTTAATATGCCACAAAGTTAGCACCTACCGGCATTTCTTGCAACTTCCATACCATCGGGGAGCAGCTTTTGTAAAACACAGACGTTTAAACTTCAAAATTGTGACCAGGGGTAAAATTGTGGTAAAATCAGGGGTATTTTGCCAATATTGGCTAGGCGTTCTATCGCTCGCTCTCCCCCAGACTTCGGACAACGGTTCAAGAGAGAACGCCTAGGGACTAGGCTGCTCCTCATACATTGATTCTAGAGAAAAACAAATTTGCATGATCAAAATGGAGGGGTAATTATGACCCTTCATAAGGCTACAGGAGAATTGTTAAATTATGTACTAAGTCATACATGCTGTAGAGCTGAAAACTATAACAACCAAACACTACTCGCCTGATCTATGTTTACTTTTTTTCATCTTTTATCGAAGGGGCCGGGATACACTTTAAAAATGAACGAGTTAATAAAATTACCCTTTACAAGCATTTTGTAGAACAAAATTTATAGAAGCAATATCAGATGATAGACCACACATTTTTCATAGGAAACTTAAGTGCACAAGGTATACCAAGTAAATACAGTTTCCATGTAATAAAAATTACCTTATTCACAACTTATTTATTTAAAGATTTACTTAGCTGCACATCACCACAGCAATCAAATTCACTTCTTAGAAGAACAGCTAGCACAGAATAATGGGGGAGACATGGCTAATGCTGCGAGGGAGGGGAAAGCTGCAGTTGGCACATTCTACGTATATCTTGCGTTTCTGATTTGTTATCAAGCACGTGATACTGAATTATCCACTTTGCCAAGTACGGTGTTAAGGAACTTTGGACAATATGTTACCACCCTGGTGTACCTCAATTCATCTCTCAATCCTTTGATCTACTCCTGGAAGATGAGCCGTATTCGACAAGCTATCATGGAAATACTAAGAAACATATTAGGGACTGTGCAATAATTATCAGGAGGGGGCGCTGAAAAACTAGAGGGGGGGGGGGCATTACATAAAATTGCTGCCAAGATAGGGGGGCTCAAAGTAAAATCACTCATTTGACGGAGGGGGGGGGGCCTTAAGTTTTATTCGAAATGTAAATAAAATTAAACACAATAAAAGATTCTCAATACACAAGAATACAGGCATCATGATAGACTGTAACAAATGTCAACACAAACAGCTGTTAAACGATTATTGAAAATATTCTATCAAAATGAAAAGCAGATTCACAACTGATCAATTTTAACCCGTCTTCTAATTAATTGAGCTGATCCTATGTAAAGCAAAAATCATGAACTTGTTTTTCAGCTTCCCCCATAAAACAATGAGAATCAAACAGATCTCGTAGACAAGCTTTGTCGGTTTTTGATGTGAATAAAAGCAATGTTTCTTCATCGACTGAATCGATTTGCTGAATTCCATATATATGTGGCTCATAACAAAGTTCAACAGGCTCTCCTCCCAGGGATCTAAATATAATGCAAGCTCTTTTTCGTCTGTTATTTGAAGCGTTCAATCTCCCTTTCTTTGATTTTTTTTCTCTGCTCCTTTCTCTTTCTGGCTTCAGAAGTTTTAGATTTTGAGCCAGTGTGGTAAGCACCCCGGTACTTAGCAAATGCTTTGTCTAAATCTTAAATGAAGCGATCAACATCCTTCTCGATACTAGATGTTACATAATAACGTTTGTCATTATTGAAGCTGTGATGGCAGCTCAGTCCAGTTTTGAGTTTACCAGTGTGGTGAGACGGGGGTGGGGGGGTGCGACGTTATTTTTAACATGACAGAGGGGGGGTTAGAACTAATTTTTTGTGTTTTGGAGGGGGGTACTGTCTAAGTTTTTGTCTAAATTTTGTCATCTAGGGAATTTTTAGGCTCGATATTCGCCGCTCTCAGAGCTTACGCTCATTTCCCGAACAGCGGCTGGTAATCGAGCCCAGGTAATGTTTTTGATAAGCCGTCGCAAACTGATTATCAAAATGATTATCAATTGTGATATCTATTCGCTGATCAGTGTAAAAGAGCAAGGTTACTCAGTTTGTTAAATTAAACGCCGAAAAAGCTGTCACTAAATGATTTTCATGAATTTTAGGAAATCATCAGAATCAACAAAGTTATGGACACAAATGTCACATAGCGATAAATATTAAATGTCACATAGCGATAAAACTAGACATTATGGCAGACATAATGTAATTTATGGCAAGGCATGATACTCACATGATAACTCGCTAGGTCAGGCTGTACCAGGTACTGCAAATCTAGCCAATTAGGTTATAGGGCGGTGTCAGGGTTAAGTAGGTATATCGAGATATTTTCCCAATAATTCTTCCTTCTCTCCCTCGTCATCAACTCGGTCAGATCTCGAGCAAAATCTTTTCAGGCAAGTACTTCCTTTGATTATATTCTCTTTTCCTCATGCCGCCAATCCGTGTTTTAATTCTGGGCCACTCTTTCATTCGCCGTGTGCACGATTTTCTTTGCCGCAATTTTAATGCGCGCATTGCGAAAAATTTAAGTCTAGATGGCGATCTGCTCATAAGATGGCATGGGATTGGAGGTAGAACGGTTTCTAAAACTAGGCAGTACGATTTAGGTATAGTAGAGGAGTTCGCTCCCAATGTAGTGATCATGCAATTAGGTACGAACGACCTTACCACCATTTCGGCCGTTGCAACTGGCTCGGCAATTGAAGATCTGTGTCGTTTACTTTATGAGTCATATGGAGTGGAATTGATTTGCGTTTGTCAAACCCTTTACCGGCAAGATGCCTCTTCTTTTAACAAACAGGTTGACTTGTTAACGAAGTATCTGAAGGTGGTTTTAGAACCCATTCCTTATGTATTTTACTGGCGTCACAGAGGGTTTTGGCGTTGTAAATCACGTTTTCTTGCTCGGGATGGTGTTCATTTAAACAAACTCGGACATTATAAATATTTTCGCAGTTTGAGAGGCGCAGTTCTTAGATGTGTACGAATTTTCTCAGGTCGTTAACAGCAGTAATTTTTTCCCATGTATTTGCCAGTTCCCTAATTTTAATATTTGTTGCTCTTTACCAAGCCGAATGTTATGCAGCCTTGCCCTTTGTTCACTTGTTGTTGGAAAGTAATTTCCTACCTATAAGCAGGCGTGCTACTTTGTTCATGCACAGTTTAAATATCGTGTTTATTTTTGCGGCTTTGGTTATGTTATTTTGTGCTTTCGCTTTACCATTTTGAGTGTACAACCACTTTTGACCGCCCCCCTTTTTGGGAGGTGTGTCCAATGCACTCGGTATCAGTGATTATGCACGTTTTTTCATGGAACTTGGCTTTTTTCTATACTGTTACTGCTGTCTTATTTATCGTATTTTGTCACTTATATTTTTCAATTTCTTTTGTGGCTACGTCGGGCCTGTTAGGCTATATATATCTTGAACTGCCTCTCCCAAGTGCTAAGTAATTTTACAGACAACAATGGCTCGCGGGGTATATTCGTATCCCCTGCAGTGCTGTTAATTGTCTCAGTCTTGTTTATTTTTGCCAGTTTCAGTAGTCTTTTTTGTAAAAAATGCCTCCGCGAAAACGACCAGCAACTCAAGCTACCGCGCCCACCGCCATTCCATCCGTTCGCCCCAACAAGAGAGCCAGGCGGCCAAGACTGCGTCCTGAGGAGGCGCCCACTGTTCATGAGAGCACTACAACTGAGCAGGCTAACGTGCTTGCTTCCAACCCTTCAAGTTCATCCCCAGGCACAGTGTCCGTGGATGTCGACGCAATCACCGCTACCATTTCTGCCGTAATTACACAAGCAGTAAAGACGGCCTTCTCGCCTGAGAAATTGGCTTCGCTGCTCGACAACAACTCCCCAACGCCAGTAGTTACGCAAGCGCCAACTGGAATTGTTGAACAGGCTGTGGATGACGACGTCCATGTCATCACCAATCCTCAGTCAGGTATTGGAGCAGTTGATCCTTTAGACTTAGTTAACACGGGTCAGTATGATCAAAGACCACAAGTTCAATTCACCAGTGTTTCTGTCCCTCTCACTTCGAGAGTTAGTTCCAAAATCAAAGCAAAAATTTGGGCGAATGAATATATTAATTTCGGGTCGTTATTGTCTGATTCACCTCAGCAGGAGGGGAAATACTCATTATCTATGACACCGTCAGTCGCCGGTTCTTCGAGCCAGCCTCAACTGACGCTTGAACCCTGTCACGTTTCTAAGAAAATAGCCAACATTTCCCAGTGGGTCTCTGCGTTTAATATTTTCGTTTCTGTTTACGCGGAAAGATTTAACAATTACACTCCTCAATTAATGAAATATTGCGAGGTGGTCCGGGATCTGGCTGCAAAGGGGGGAGATTGGCATTGGTATGATGAACAATTTCGTTACGTAAGACAATCGGCACCAGAGCAGTATCCATGGGATAGGATACATTGGGAGTTGTGGTTACGGGCGTCAAATACTTTTCGCAAACCGCAACCGCCCACCAACAAACCACGTTTTCGTTCTCAATTCTTTCCGAAAGGGACCTGCTGGGCCTTTCAAGCAGGTAAGCACTGTTCCGGATGCAAATTCGAACACGTGTGTTTTAAATGTGGTGGAAAACACCCGGGCGGCCAGTGCTCAGCTTCGGCGCCCAAAAGTGGATTCCCTTTCAGTTCAAAAGGCAAACGAGATAGTACATCGGGTTCTCCACAGCAAGCCAGTCACGCCAGTAAGAGTGGATCGGCTTGATTTTTTGCTGCATGGTTATGACAGAGTTTTAAAACAATTTCTTGTTGACGGTTTTGGTTTTGGTTTTCGTATTCACTTTGTTGGTGAGCGGTTTTCGTCTGAGTCTCCTAATCTTAAAAGCGCTCTGGATCAGCCAGTGGTAACGCATGCTAAGTTACGCAAGGAATGTGATGCAGGGAGAATTGTTGGTCCTTTCACAGCTCCCCCCTTTCCCAATTTTCGTTGCTCTCCACTGGGCATTGTTCCCAAAAAAGGATCCATCTGAATTTCGATTAATACACCATTTATCTTACCCCAAAGGGTCTTCCGTAAATGACTTTATCCCGGATTATTGTTCTACCGTGAAATACGCATCGGTCGGGGATGCGGTGAAGTTACTCAAGCGGTTAGGAAAGGGTTGTTTTATGGCCAAAAGCGACGTGAAATCTGCTTTCCGTATAATTCCTATTCACCCTGCTGACTATTCCTTGCTTGGTTTGAAATGGGACAACATGTACTATTTTGATAGGTGTCTCGCGATGGGGCTTTCCAGTTCCTGTGCGATTTTTGAAGCATTTAGTACGGCACTTGAGTGGTTGTCCATCAATCATCTTGGTGCTTGCGCAGTATTACATATTTTAGACGATTTTTTATTCATAGCCCCAAGCAAAGGACTATGTGAACACGACTTAGATAATTTTATTTTGATGTGTAATTATCTTGGCGTTCCCTTGGCCCCTGAAAAAACGGTGGGTCCCGCGACTGTTTTACAATTTGCTGGAATTACGCTTGATTCTGTACGCCAAGAGGCTCGCCTACCAGAAGACAAACTTCTCAAGTGTCGTGCGATGTTACAAAATTTCCAGGCCCGGCGCTCCGTCTGCCTAAAGGAACTCCAATCACTGATAGGTTTATTGAATTTTACATGCCTCGTGGTTGTTCCGGGTCGCGCTTTTCTGCGTCGCATGATAGATCTTACCAAAGGCGTCAACAAGCCTCATCATCACATTCGTCTTTCGCGAGGCGCTAAATTAGATATCATGCTTTGGCTCCGTTTTCTTGACGATTTTAACGGGCGATCGTTTTTCTTAAGTGACGTTTGGGAAACATCCCAGAGTCTTCAGCTTTATACTGATGCCGCAGGTTCGATAGGTTTTGGTGCGGTCTTTGATCGCCATTGGCTTCACGGAACTTGGCCGAACCACTGGAAATCTTATAACATCGCGCTTTTGGAGCTTTTTCCCATTGTCATTGCTGTTCATATTTGGGGGCACATAATGGCAGATAAACGTATCATATTTTTCACTGACAATGCCGCCGTTGTTGACATTATTAATAATCAGACGTCTAAACACCAGGGTATCATGGTGCTATTAAGGGATTTAGTGCTAAGTTGCCTCAAACATAACATAATATTTCAAGCTCGCCATATTCCTGGGTTAATCAATTCTAGTGCCGATTACATTTCACGTTCCCAGGTAACAAAGTTCAAGGAACTTTCACCAGAAGCCGACCAGCTCCCGACCCCTATCCCCGAGAACCTATTGCCGAAGAGTTGGGTGCTAACTTGACAGGTCTACTAAATTCTACTCTCACAGCCAGCTCGCGGCGCCTGTATCAGCGTGCGTGGGTCGTTTTCCGCCAATTCTATGCTAACTTGTACGGTTCAACCAATCCTCCTTTACCTTTACCCCCTACTTGTATCCCTCTTTTTATTTCTTATCTCTCGTTTCGTGAATTGGCCTGTTCCACCATAAAATCATATCTTTCTGCCATTTCCTATGCACATAAGCTTAAAGGTTTTAATGACCCTACCAAATCTTTTCTAATTGACAAGCTGTTGACAGCTTTGAGCCGTCAACAGCCGTCGGACATTCGTCTGCCAATTACACGGCCCATATTGCACCAGCTGATTCGCTCTCTTACTTTTTCTAACTCTTCGGCATTTCAACGTTCTCTTTTTTCGACGATGTTTCTTGTCGCGTTTTACGGTCTTTTTCGCATAGGTGAGCTGGCGTCCAAGAGCACACGATTTGCGCGTTCTGTCGTTCAGTACAGTAATCTAACATTCTTATTTCGTCAAGGCCAAGTGCAGGGGGCAAAGATTACTATTACCGAGTATAAGCATAACGCTAGTCGCAGACCTTTTGACATTTTACTTGCCAAGGATGTCTCTTCCACTTTTTGCCCTGTTACAGCCCTATATCAGTATTGTAATATCAGGGGAACTCGTCCAGGGCCACTTTTTTGTCACGCTGATCAGACCGCCATCTCTGTTCACCAATTCAATGTCGCACTTCAGCAGTGCTTATCTTACTGTGGTCTGGACAGTAGTCGGTACAAGACTCATAGCTTTTGCATTGGCGGCGCGTGCCATGCCGCTGAACAAGGTTATTCTGACGCGCAAATTCGTGCTCTTGGTCGCTGGAAATCCGACGCATTTAAAGTTTATTTGAGGTCGGAAGTTCTTCACGCTAATTAATTGATTTGCCAACGTGTCGAAAGTAGGTCAGACAATGGGGCTGCTACTTGATGGGCTTAGACAACCATTTTTAACTGACCTTTGAGTTGTTAGTTCCTAATCTTATTCATTCTGCTTTTAGGCCGGCTGAATGGGTCAGTCATTGGGCTGCTATTTGGCTGGCATTAGTTCTCGTTTCGTATGACTTAGTTCGTTCTGTTATTATGCCTTTTTGGTAGGTCAGTCATTGGGCTGCTACTTGGTTGGCATTATTTCTCGTTTCCCTTGTCTTAATGTTAGGCGGTTTTTTAGTACTTTTGTTCTTATGCTGGTTGCGTAGGTCAGTCATTGGGCTGCTACTTGGTTGACAATTTTTAAGTCCGAATTTTCCTATCGATTATCATCTCTCTAATTTGTACCAGACGTTCAATTTCACGGTTCAGACAAGGGCTGCCGTTTCGTTGACGTCACGTTTAGTATTGACAAATTTTTATTTTCTTCTTCTTCTTCATAGTTTTAAAAGTGTCCAACAATTTTTCGCTTTCCAGCTTTCACGCGAGCTTTGCTTCTTTTTGTGGGGCTTCAGCCACAGTTGTGTGGCTTGTGGCGGATTTTTGTCGCCCCATTTTTTATTCAGTAGGTTAATCGGTTTACATATATCGATGTGTTGTGATTATGTTAGCTTTGATTTCATTAAACCTGCCACAACCGTGGCCAGATTTATCCAACACAGTTGTTTGTTTATATTTTAATTCTGTTCCTTTTCGGAAAGTACGTGACCGGAAATGCAAGCAGAGCTCGTGCAGAGTTGGGCCTTGTTTAGAACACATGCCTTGATATAAATATTAATTCATGTTTTATGTCCATTTTCAGTGTCTCATGCTTTAGTAAAATTCTTGATAGAATGCGATGGGCTAGCAAGAGTTTCCCTGCAATAAAAACCTTTTCTTGTTAACACTTAGTTGTCTAAAAAGACTTCTGCTCTTTACGTTTTACTTTTTACTCAAAGAAATTTGCTTCTACTAACTCAATAGAATTTTTGAGCTCACATGGTTCGCAAAGAACATAGTAGATCTCGGTGAATACGTCTGTACTTTACCTTCAGCTAAAAGTATTATAATGATCTGAAAATTTAAATTAAAAAAAATTCAAAACTAAACCGGCCTTTTACGAAGTCAGACGTTTACACTTTAAAATTCAAAAAGATAAAGTGAGAAAGGAACAGATCAGTCCTAGATAACCCCACCCGAATGAGCTGATACAGTGCGATATTACTGGTTGTGTTTTTACCGAGAGATATATTTAAAGCCCGATTCCCATAAAACACAGCGACATGAAGGGGAACTGAAAGCGAACGGAAAATCATATTTTGGGGCATCTATCCATTTTTCACTCATGATTGAAATTAAGGCGCCTTGTCGTGGTGAGTTCCCCGTTTTCAGGTCAAAACTGATCAGAAGTGACTGTGGTATTTTTACTCATCTTCCAATATACTAGGTTCTCCAGAAAACGATATCCAGCAAAAGTCTCTGTCAAATGGCAGTGAAACAAAGCACGATAACATGTTTATCAGTGAATTTCCACACAAAGTTGAACCGATCCGGAATTACTCGTTTTTTTCCAGTAAAATCCTTTTCTAAAACGGATTTTCTTTAATTATTTCAAAAAAAAAATAGAAAATAAAGGCAAAGGACTATAGATAAAAGAAGAACATTATTGCCGACAAGGTTTTAATGTTTGATCAGAGTAATTGCCTTTAATAATACAACACAACGTTGCTCCTCACTGAGAATTACAGCTTAGGCAGGTGAGTAAAGGTTTTAATAAGAGTCATGGAAGCAATTTCTACGACCATAGCCTGCGTAGCAAGCGTTTCCAATCGAGTTACTGGGCAAAAGTTAGAGCGGAAGCAAAAAAAAGGTTGAAGGGGGAGGGGGAGGGGAGAAGAGGAAACGCTTGCCCGCAAACCCCACGATTCTGGAAAACGCCCCTTGATATTTCACGGTTCGATTCATTTGTAAATTGACAGCTCGTCAAAATAGAAACATAACGAACAGATTACCCCTGGATTACCAGATTTGTAAAATTACTTTGTTCTCTAATAGAAAACGTTGCAGGCGATTGCAAGAACTGTAATAAAAAAAGATTTATGATAAAAGAAAGTTAAAACTATGAGCGATTGCCGCAAAATTTAATTTTTTTTTTTACTGTGTGGCTTTATCTCGTCTGAAACCTTGTCGACACGTCAAAAATGATTTGTCCGGAACAATTCACTCCGCCGGGTATAAGTTTTGCAGCGCGGCTGCTCTTCAGCCTGTCTCGAAACGTTCTCTACAATAGATGCCGCTAAATTTTCAATAAGCAAAAAGAATCTTTTCATTTCAAAAAAGCTGACAAATCGCTTGTCCATGGCGGCTTTAGCTAGTGTCGAGTACCGATGTTATGATTTATGTTGATGTTATCTCCAACAAACAGTCCATTTTTGCCAGTCGGATCTGCACGCCGTCATTCTCAATAAATTGGCCTTCCCTAGTCTCCACTGCTCGATCTCCAATTATACTTTGAAGACTCTGATCTCATAAACCTTCGCACAAACACGATTCCAATAAATATCAGTCCAAAGCATTTGTAATCGGCTACCACAAATCAGATGAGACCAGATCTGTGACGCACGAAAACAAAGCATACCTGGTTTGATTGATGTTTCGAATGCTAAGTAATCAACACTACCCACACCGCGCCAATCAGAAGCTGCGTTCGTGGGCGAACGCAGTTTTTCAAAATCGTGGGGTTTGCGGGCAAGCGGTTCCTTCGTTCCCCTCCCCTTCCCCCGTCATTCATGTTTTTTTTGCTCTTGTCCCAGCTTTCTAGACGAACCTCGCGAGGAAACGCTTGCTACGCAGGCTACTACGACCATTAAAGTAATAAATGTAGGATATTTTTTGTTAGAAGAACGCCTTCTAAGTATCCCGTTTATCAATTTTATAAAAGGGATTCTACTTTATTGGAAAAAAACTGTAAAAGTAATTTAAAAAAAGACAAAAGACAAGATATATGGAAATCTTTAATGCCAAAAAGGTTTAACTTTTGTTCCTCACTAAGGAGCAGTTCAGGCAGGTGATAGAGGGTCAGTTTAAACAATTTAATTCATGGAAGAAATTTATTTGACTCGTTATTAATACGTTAGCGTTTCTCTTTTATTTTCGTTCAAATAACACACAAAGAGTTGTAAGGTTTGGGTAAAACATTATTCGAGTAATGATGCAAGCTCTACTCATCGCCAACTGTGTCTTCAACGCCTTCTTCAGTTTTACCGCCATCACACTGAACATTGTAACAATAATCGCTCTGAGAAAACCATTGACGATACCAAGAGCTCTAAAAATATTCCTGCTGAGTCTGGCTGTATCTGATCTTGGTGTTGGTTTACTGGTTCAACCTTTGTACATTACACGTCTTGTCATGATGATAAAAGAAAACGCTCAAACTCGAACTTTTGAGATTACTTTGAAATTTTTTTTCTCCACAAAGTGGTTCCTCGCTTCTGCCTCGTTCCTTGGTGTTGTAGCTCTAGCCGCAGACAGATTATTAGCTCTTCATCTCCATCTCAGATACCAGGAACTTGTGACTCAAAAGCGCGTTGTTGCTTTAGTGATCTCGATTTGGATCATAAGTGCGATTCTGATGTTGTTGTCTATATGGATTCCAAATGCTCTCTGGATTATTTTTGTACCTGTTACAAGCGTTTGTTACCTAACTACAGCCTTGTCTTATTTCAAGATCTACTTAGCCGTACGTCACCACAGCAATCACATTCACGTCCTGCAAGCACAGCTAGCACAGAATAATGAGGGAGATATGACAAATGCTGCGAGGGAGAGAAAAGCTGCAGTTGGTACATTCTACGTGTATTTGGTGTTTCTGATTTGTTATCTGCCATCCACATGTTTCTCGATTATCCTTAGAAGCGCTGGATTAAGTACGATGCTATTCCAGTTTGGACTTTATGCTAACACGCTGATGCTCCTCAATTCAACTCTCAACCCCCTAATTTACTCCTGGAAGATGAGACATGTTCGACATGCTATCATGGAAATACTGAGAAACATATTACCCCATCCACACCAGTGACAAAAGAAAAAGGTGAAGAAACTCGGCAATACAGTGTATATAAAAACTTTATATAGACTTGAATGAATACTTCATTTACCTCTTTCATGGCAATTTTTTTCACCTAGGTAAGTTTTAGACTCTTTTCAGATTTTCAGAGCGTGCTCTCACTTCCTGAACAGCGGCTGATAATCGAGCCTAGGTATTTTTACTTATTTATTTATTCATTTATTTATCTTTATTTTTGTGTCTTACCGTACGTGTGCAAACCGTTATCTAAATTCCTTACTGCTGTTGGATAATTCATACAGGTAACGTTGCTCATAACTAAATTGTTTATCGCTGTTTAGTGTAAAAGCGCAAGGTTAGCTTCATAAATTAAACGCCAAAAAGTTGTAACTAAAAGTTTTTCATGAATTTCAGGAAATTATCAGAATCAAGAAATTTAAGTTATGGACACAAATATAATAAAGCGATAACAATGTTTTGAGTCAATTTTTCTCAGCTTAAATGAAATTGTTGTTAGCATGCGATGTGCTAGCACTAAAGAGTTTCCCTGAGTAGTAAAGGGGGTTGATATGGCAAGTAACCAATCACAGAGCAGTATTCTTTTGTTTAAGTTTTAGAGAACAATTCGAACAATGGAGCTCATTCGAATTCAGTACTTTGAACCAATCGCAGAGCAGCATTAGAAATGCCCCTTCATGTAATAGTCAGCAAAAGCACATGTTATAATTTTCGCGCCATATTCAACTTCGCGCTAAAAGATCACGGGCACCCAACGACAATTTTCGGAAAATATGTGTTCGGAAGACGATTTGCGATCTAGAATTTTCGGAACATTTGTTTGAACATCTAAAAAATGGTATAATTGCCCATTTCTAACGGATTTTTACTCTTAAAAGGTCACCTAGAATTTTCGTGAACCTTTTTTGTGGCTGAAATTTTCGAAAAGGTAAGTTTTGATCCCTATAATTTTCGGATCACTAGACTTTCAGCTAGGAAATCCGAACAGATGATAAAATTTCTAGGGGATAAAAATATGCCTATATCTACCGTTTAAATACTAAAATACGTTTAACAATGCTATGTCCAAGTGGTTTTGAACTATCTTCTCATTGGGTGCCCCTGAAAGATGTTTTAGTATGCAAGAAAATGGCTCCCTTTGCCATGAACGCATCAAAAATTGAACGATTTGCTGCCTTAACAACACAAAGGCAGAAAGACCTCTTTGAAGTAAACAAGAACTTAACCGAACAATGGTTTTGGCATTTACGGCGATTGGAAAAAAAGCAAGATAAACGAGTGTTGTCTGCACGCGATGGTATGCTGTACAAAGAATTTTACAAGGTCCAGAAACGGACCCGATTTTGCAGGGGCAAAGAAATTTACACAACACAGTATTTCATCGCAATTATTTTATTCACCTCAAAGAGTATATCATTGTTACACAAGAAATAATAATAATGACTAAAGAAATGGCTAATGGTTACATCATCACTTAATGTGTAGTCTACCAAATTGTCTCTGTAAGTTAGGTCTTGTTCGTAGGTAGGTCCTTTTTCAGATGATACAAATAACACATTTTGTTGTAATCTTCGCTTGAACAAATCGTTCATTTCCAATAAGGCATCAGGATAATCGTAGATATTGCGTACACCAATAATGACAGTTCTGCTGATCAACGTGGGGTTCATAATCTGTTCCTCCCTCATTTCCTCACACCATACTTTTTGAAATGCAATCCGTTGTAGCTTTCGTTTGTTGGAAAACTGACCTCCATAAGAGAATTTCTCAGCCATAGTTATCTTTGGACAAACACGCCACGGGTTGATGATGCAAAAATGTTCAACTTAAGACCAGGTATTGTGTAAAAAAACAAAATGCAATTAAGAGTTAGCCGTTTAGCTTTTGTCTCTTTTAATAAATGACCCGGATTAAGACATTGAGTTCCCAATTCGAAGTCAAGGAATGTTGTTTCTCAGTCATCCAGAACATGTTGTATTTCTTAGCGAAATTGTAATTCTCTGTCTATCGACAAACCTATGAATTACCTGTCGCAAAAACTACAAGACGATTCAGAAAATGAGGGCTCTTTTAACCCTGATCGGATAGTGAACAATCTATTATGTGTTCAACATACAAACGCGCTCTCCGTTCAATATGTTATTCTTAACAGTTCAGTTTGCTCGGAGAAAAGTCTTAACTCTCACCAATATTCTTTGAAACATTGCTCCAAACATGCAAGTCGAATGGAGCGCTTGACCTCTGCTGACGATTGGCGAAGTGGAAAAAGTCCAGCGTCAAAGGATAGCCAGTTTTATCGGACATGTATTCCAACTGACTTATGCGGCTTTGGTTGATAAACTCATCCAACAAGAAAAGCTGAATCACTGCGACGGTTGTGCTATTCAACACCCAAGTCAAAACCAACATTCTTGCCTCATGATGAATAATGATGACGCATGGAAGTATTACCACGATGAAGTTGTGGAACAAATTGACCTGAATTCTATGTTGAACGCTACCGAAAGTTATGCAGTGCTCTCGGCTTCAAACTAGATAAATCATGGGAAGCGTACTGCCAAATATTGTCGTGGACCAGTATTTACCTCGCTTCTCTGGAACTTGATGTTGTCCAGCAGGGTGATGATCTTCAAAGCCGTATTTTATACGCTCTATACTACCGACCAAATGGGCTCAAATGGAAGGATTTCAGTGATCAAGAAGAAACAATAGAATGTCCTGATAGAGTCGTGAGAAAAGAAGAACTCCAATGGACCTTGACATGATAATTAATGACATTCAAAATAAGCTTTGTTTCTAAAAGTAATAAAATTTCTTCATGATGACTAAAATTTTGAGTCGGTGTGTGTTTGTCTCTGTCTTTGTCAAGACGGGGCTTTCGCTGTCTTTGCTTCGGGTCGACTTTTCTCTGTATCGCATTGTATATGAAGAGCTTTCCTTTATGTGTAAAAAAATGTCATTTGTTCATAGTTTGTAAATAACTATGGTTTAATATACTAAACACGGTTTGTTGTCTGTCTAGCCGCGCGCGCGTGTGTGCGCCACGCGCGATTCAATCACCCGCGTAAAGGAAAAACACAGTGATACACAAGGCCCTTGTGGCCCCTGTGGCCCCTGTGGCAATAGTCATAAACTTCGTGTCAACCAATGGACCTTGACATGATAATTAATGACATTCAAAATAAGCTTTGTTTCTAAAAGTAATAAAATTTCTTCATGACTAAATTGTGAGTCAGTGTGTGTTTGTCTCTGTCTTAGTCAAGATGGGGCTTTCTCTGTCTTTGCTTCGGATCGACTTTTCTCTGTATCGCGCACAAGCCAAAACATTGAAAGTGTCTTCAAGTGAAATGGAAATGCTTCAACAAAAATTTAAAGATCTGCCGGGTTCGAGTCTAGAAAGGTTGAAAAAACTCCACTCTGAGGTCTTTTCAAAAGTAAACTGGGGACGATTGGTGGTATTTTTGAACTTCGCGGATCAGCTAGAATTAACCGAGGAGGAATGGGAACTACTATTTCACCTTCTTGTTCCCACTCTCACCCAGATTCGACAGTAGCTATATAAAGGAGCACCAGGGAGAGAGAAGTCATTACATCTTTTATCGTTCAGGTAAACACTGGTGATGGGTTGCTGTCCGCCATCATCCACTTTTGGTTTTGAACACATTTTCAGTCGCATACTTTGTGTATTAGCTTTCTGCGGTGGTAAAGTGGTTGTACAAAACTCGGAATTTTGTGATGGAGAAAAAACTAGCCAGCATCTACCTCGACCCAAGTCAACCCGCAAGTTTCGGTGGTTTAGATGCTGTTTACAGAGCAGTCAAAGAGAAAGGAAAAAACAAGATATCGCGTAAACAAGTCCGAGATTGGTTGAGTCAGCAAGATGTTTATACTCTTCACAAACCCGCGCGAAGACGCTACAAGAGAAGTCGAGTCATCGTTTTTGGAATAGATGAGCAATTTCAAGCGGATTTGGTCGACCTCCAAAATCTCAGTCGCTACAACAAGGGCTATAAATACTTACTGACTTGTATAGATATCTTCAGCAAGTACGCGTTTGTGTTACCGTTGAAGACAAAACAAGGTCAGGAACTGGTCAAAGCCTTTCAAAAGATCCTTTTTTTTTTTTTTTTTTTTTTTTTTTTGTTTTTTTTTTTTTTATTTGCTTTACTTAACCCAATAATTACAATATTGAACACTGCTTACATTGCTTACATTATTTACAACATTCATACCATACTTACAATACTGACAATACTTATTGCTTACATTGCTAACAATACTACTGTTTTCAAACATTATTACATTTCGTATGCTTCAAGTACACAGTTGCATCGGAAGAAACTTATTTAAGGATAGTTGGCGTTATTGAGGCAGGATAAGCTACAGATGAAAGACATAGAGAATATCAGGGGGCGTTGGGAATAGCGCCATGGTAGAAACGATAGTTTCTACGTGATGTCGTGTAGGAATGACCATTGTTTGGGCAGAACATTGTTTGCTTCTGCTTGTGCTTGTATGTTGTAAATTGTCTTTAGGTGTTTGAGAAATCCTTGCAATAGAGGTATAGCTTCTTTTGTTTTGCAGAGCCAGATATAGTGCCTGGCAATAAGAAAACAAAAGTTGATCTGGCGTTGAAGTTTAGAAGAGTCTGATCTCAGGCCTAGTGAAACAGTCATGTCTGCAGAGTAACTATCGGGAATAATTTGGCAAAGTTTTAATCGCGTTATGATGCTCTCCCAGAAGAGCGCCGTTTTGGGGCAGGACCAGAAAAGGTGTACGAGTTTTTCTGGTTCTTTTTTACAAAAGGAGCAGTTGGAGTTTTCTTTTACTCTTATCTTAGTTAAGAAAGCGTTTGTTGGTATTCTTCTGTGCAGCAATTTAAATTGAAATTCCCTGAGTTTTATGCTTTTTGTGATTTTATGAGCTAGCTGGTAGGTCGCACCCCACGTTATTTCGTTTTGACCTAAGTTGCAGTCTTGATTCCATTTTTGCTGGCTTGTAGTAGGGGGGGCACTTTTCTTTGTAATTAATTTGTCATACACCAACTTGCTTGCTTTTTGGGCTTTCATTAGTTTTGTCGAAAAGCTTTCGTAACTATTACTTTCGTTTGTGTGGTCACCTTGGTTGAATGTGTTGCATAGCTTTTTAAGAGCAGAAATTATTCCACAGTATGCCAAGGGTTGGACCTTGATGTCGTATTTGTTTAAAAGTTCTGGTGGAGTGAGGAATTTTCCTTCTCTGTTCCTTAAGTGCTTAACTTTTGTGATGCCTTTACGATACCATTCTTTAAAGAAAATAGGGCTGTCGTTAATCCTTACAAGTGAGTTGTACCATATGCCTTGTTCTGAAAGCTGGCTCTCTGATGTTATCCTCTCTTCAAAATTGATTTCTGACCAGATTAGGAGAATTTCCTTTAAGAAACTGTCTTGCGTTTTGAAGATATTAGCTATGTCTATCTTATTAAGGTTGCTTGTGAACGGTAGGGTACACTCAAACTTTTTCAGTTCAAGATCTAGAAAAAGTTTCCATTTACCCTGATTATCTGTATCCAGGTACTTTTTTATCCAAGTGGTTTTTAGCGCTTTATTGAAAGATAGTATGTCAATCATTTTGAGGCCACCTGCTGGGTAATTGTTAATCATAATATCTCGCTTTATTTTATCGCCCTTTCCGTTCCAAAGGAACAAGTAAAAGAGCTTGTTAATCTCGCTAATTATTTTTTTGTTTGTGCACAAGGGTGCCAAGACGTACACAATTTGAGAAGCTACTAAGCTTTTCAGAACAGTGATCTTCCCACTTAAGGTTAATCTACGGTATTTCCAGTTGCTTAGAATATTGTTAATTTTTTCCAGTTTTTCCTTATAATTTAGAAGTACAGTGTTTTCAGGGTCTGTCGTAAACCAAACGCCTAAAGATTTTACTTTGTTTGTTTGCCATCTGAAATTTCTTTCTGGAAGAAGAATTTCTGTTTTTCCACTATATGTTCCGATCCAAATTGCTTCTGTTTTTTTACTGTTGAGTTTGAGACCCGAGGCTTCTCCAAAATCGTCAAGTGTGTTGAGAGCAGCTGAGAGCGACGTTTGTGAACCATTCAAAATTAAGGTTGTATCGTCTGCGTATTGACTTATTTTAATTTCCTCTTGGTTAACGTGTATTCCTCTGATATTGCTGTTTCTTTTAAAAGCCTTGGCTAAGACTTCGACTGAAAGAACAAATAGATATGGAGACAACGGGCACCCCTGCCTGACCCCTCTTTCAATTTTAAAGAAATTGCTTGTCCAGCCGTTGTTTAAGAAGCAGCTCTCTATGTTGCTGTAAAGGCATTTGACCCAGTTTACAACACTTGGGCCGAAACCGAAGTATTGAAGAGAATTTATGATAAAAGGCCATTCAATCGTGTCAAACGCCTTTTCGAAATCAAGAAATAATAATAGCCCTGGGATATTTTTTTCTTTGGTAAAACGAATAACATAGTCTATTAATCGTATGTTCTCGCCAATAAACCTGCCTTTCATAAAGCCAGTTTGATCACAGCTGATGAGATCGGGAAGAACCTTTTTCAGCCTGTTAGCCACAGCCTTTGCTGCAATTTTGTAGTCGCAGTTGAGAAGAGTAAGCGGTCTCCAGTTTTTAATGAAATACGGCTCAGCGTCTTTCTTGGGAATGAGTTTGATTACTCCTCTTCTTTGTGTGATGGAAAGCTGACTCGTTTCGTGCGCATAATTAAGAGCATTAATCAATAAGTTTGATATGTTTGTCCAAAATACTCTATAAAATTCTGAAGGTAGCCCATCAGATCCAGGGGTTTTTCCCTGTTCCATGGTTTTCAGGGCTGCAAGGCATTCCCTTTCAGTTAGCAGGCCTTCACAGTTGTTCCGTTGTTCGTCATTCAGGACGGTGTCGTTTTCGTGTTTAAAAAAATCATATGTGTCAATTAAATTGTGTATATTTCTGTTGGATGTATATAGATTCATAAAAAAAGATTCCCCTTCTGCTAATATTTCCTGATCCGAAGTAATAAAGTTATTTTCGTCCACTTTAAGTTGGCTTATAATGCCTTGCTTATAGTGTCTCTTTTCTAGGTTGAGGAAATATTTCGTATTTTTTTCTCCTTCATTATGCCATTTAATTTTAGCTCTCAATATGGAACCTTTCGTACGAGTCTCAATAATTCTTTCTAACTCACTCTTTAGATCATTCAGTTGTTCTGCAAGTTCAGAATTTTCTGTTACGCTAGAGTCTCCGTTCTCCATTTTCGATTCTAGTTTGGAAATTGCATGCTCTAGTTCTGCCTCACGGCCCTTTGTTTTCTTAGTTTTATTCATTGCGTATTTGAGCGATTTTTCCCGTATTTTAAGCTTAATCATGTCCCACAATAGAGCAGAGTTTACCATGTCATCATTTTCATATTCGTCTTGAACTTCCTTAATCGTTGTCTTAATAAGATTAACATAAGCAGTTTCGGTTAAAAGAGAGGTATTTAATTTCCAAAGGCCGGGTCCTCTGCTATTTGCATGAAGAGACAGATCTAAAGTAATCATGGAATGGTCTGTTTTATATCCTGGCACTATATCGGTGTTAGTGACGTCCCCAATAACGCTTTGGCTTATTAAAAAGAAATCAAGTCTACAGTAAACCTTAGGTTGTCGTTGTCTCCAAGTGTACCTTTTGTCATCTGGATTGTGAATTCTCCAGACATCGAGAAGATCTAGGTTCTCTGAAATTTCTTGAACGGTCTTCAAGCTATTTTGGTGAGTTTTGGCAATGCCACCTTTTTTGTCATTTTCGATGTTAAGAACAAGGTTGAAGTCACCGCCAATTATTATGTCTTCACAATTAAAATTTAAAAGATGATCGTAAAAGTTTTGAAAGAATGAAGGTTTATCCTCGTTGGGAGCATAGATGTTAGCGAGGGTCAAAAGCTTTTCGTTAGCTTTTAAGTCACAGATAATAAATCTCCCTGCAGGGTCGGTGTAAAGTCTTTGGAGCTGAAGGTTAAAATTATTGTTAAAAAGAATACATACCCCTGCTTTGTTGCTTTCAAAAGAGGTGAAGTAAGCTTGATAGCCCCATTCTGCTTTCCACAAGTGATTTGTTTTTTCTATACAGTGTACTTCTTGGAGCATGCATATTGATGGCCTTTTGGCGCGAAGCCAATTAAATACTTCTCTTCTTTTAGCGTCATCCCTAAGTCCCCTGACATTCAATGAAGTTATTTTCAAAGTCACGATTTGTTCAAGTCTTTTGTAATAAACGTTGTCTCGACGGGAAAAAAACATGTGCGCCTCAATAAAGGATTTGCATTCTTTCTATTAGGTGTAAAATGATTGATGCAAAAGGTACTCGATATTTTAAACAAATAATGAAGACTAAAACGTGCATATAATATTAGACTGAAGCAAATGATCACAAAAGGTAAATTAAACAAAATAACACTTTGAATAAATAAAAAAGAGTAGCGCAAAAACAAAGAACAGAGCATAGACAAATTTGTAGTTAGTAAAATTAAATTACTTTGGCAGCGAGAAATTTGAATGGTTGATAAGACGTCCCTCTCCAGACTTAACGTAGATTATTTTGCCTGTTCAGTTTATAATTGATCTAAGTCCTCTTCAGAAAAAATTCTAACAGGGGAGCCATAGGGTGATGTCTTAACAAAAATCTTACCATCCAAAGACCAAACACTGAGTAGAGTACCCTCTTGTCTTCTCTTGTTCGCTTCTTTCATGATTCTACGCCTATAAGCCGTGAGGTTCTCGTTTATAAAAATACGTTGTCGTTCCTGTGCATTTGAAGGGTAGCTGGGAAATAGATCTTTGATTTTGACATCCTTTAGTTTGGTGCGTTCTTTGTAAAGTTTCGATTTCACTTTATGATTGCAAAATTTCGCTATAATGGATTTGCCCCGATTCAGCTTGTGTGAAATCTCTATTTCTTCAGGCTCTATGGTGATATTTAGGGCTTCAGCAACCTTGATGACCGCGGCCTCCGTACTGGGATACGCATCTTCTGGAATTCCATGGATTTCCAGCGAGTTCTTTCGAGTGTATTGTTCCAAATCATCATGGTGTTCCCACAGTCGATCGGATTCTTCTTTTTGCTTTCCTAGATTCTCCTTTGTTGTTTTAAGCTCGTTCCTTGTTGAGGCTAGCATGTGTTTTAATTCTTTGTATTCGTCCTTGGTCTTTTGCAAGGACTCTTTCAAATCTTTAAGCTCCTTCTCGTAGAAGTTGGCAGATTCTTTTAATTCTTCGATTTCCTTCTTCAGCGTTCGATTTTCGCTAAGAACTGCAGCTATTTGGATTTGTATGTCGACCAGTAGAGCCTTGATTTCAAGAAGGCTAGGCTCTTCTTGTTCCTTGCCCGCTTCAATCGGTTCTTCAACATCAATGTTTTCCTCGGCCGCCATGTTGGATTTCTTCGGATTTCTTGGTTCGTCTTCGGTTGAGCCACGATCACCTCTTTTATTCTTTCTGGGAGGCATTTACATTGAAGAAGGTAGATTACATCGTCAGGGAGCCAGATAGTGTATTTTCATAGGAGTAGGTGCCAGAGAGGGGTCATCTTTGGCAATGTTAGGCAGACACGATGAATACACGTCCGACCGCTGCGATTTCCCGCCAAAAGTCCTTTCAAAAGATCCTTTCTACTGGTCGCAAACCCATCAAACTGCAAACAGATCAAGGAACAGAGTTCAAGAATCTCGTGTTCCAGAAATTTCTGCGTGACAACAACATTGCCTTTTTCACTGTTAACTCTGGGCTCAAAGCCTCAGTGGTTGAGCGTTTTAACTGAACATTTAAGAATAAGATGTACAAATATTTCACGGCCAAAAACACTCTCACCTATATCAATGTATTACCCCAGTTAGTGTCTTCTTACAATACCACTTACCACCGAAGTATTAAAATGAAACCGAGTCAGGGGACTAAAGCGAATGAAGCTAAAGTGTGGGATACTTTGTATGGGGACGATGTTCAAAAGCCTGTGCCATATAAATTTCAAGTGGGAGATCGCGTCAGGATTAGCAAAGTGAAGAAAATGTTTGAAAAATCTTACTTACCTAATTTTACGGAAGAAATTTTTACTGTTTACAAGCGAATGGCTCGTCAAGTACCCGTTTATAAACTAAAAGATGATGCAGGTGAAATCTTAGATGGAACATTTTATGAACCCGAATTACAGAAAATTATTAAGAACGATGATGTGTACCGCGTCGAGAAGATTTTGCGGAAGAGAAAGCGTAAAGGCGTAGTAGAGTATCTGGTGAGATGGAAAGGATAAAAGATCCAAAATTTGATTCTTGGGTTCAAGAAAGAGATATTTTGAAATTGTAATTTATGCATTTTTTTTTGTAGTGAATAAAAGAAAATGAAATAATAAAATGAATGGTGTGTGGTTTCTAATAAATTAAGAATACCCAGATTAAAAATTTCATTTCAACACAGGGTACGATGGAGGTAAAACAGTTTTATCTGCATCTCCCTAGCAATAGCAGCCTCGATAAGTTTCCCAGCAACACATTAACTGAGTACCAAGTTGGTTTACCTCAGACCGTTAGCTTGACGGGGGACTGGGAAGTAGCGTTAACGGAAATTCACTATCCTCACAGCTGGAATAATGTCCAAGAAAATTTTGGTAATCGATTCTACCTTCGGAACCAAGAATTGTCCGGAGTATGGGAAGCCCTAATTGTACCACCAGGTCATTATTCTTCCATTGGAGATATCTTATCAAAGATGAAAGAGCTGATCGAGAATGTAAAGCGTTTCAATGACGACTTGACATTTTCCTACGATGCGTTCACTAGAAAGGTGACTGTTCACCTACAAAATAACGTAGAACTTTTCTTTGGTAACGTTGGATACCTGCTGGGATTTTCACCAGAAGAAATTATTTCTAATACCTCTACCGCTGAAAGACAAGTGGATTTGGAATACGGCTTTCACGACCTTTTCATTTACTGTGATCTTATTCAGTCATAATATGTTGGAGATGCATTGGTACGTTTGCTTCGAATTGTTCCTGTAGAAGGAAAGGTTGGGGAGCGAGTCAGTAAATCATTTTTGTGCCCCCAATATTTACCTGTCAGCAGAAAGCAATTTGAAACTGTCGAAGTCAATATAAAGACAGACACAGGGGAGTCTGTACCATTTGAGTTTGGGAGAGTGTTGTTAACACTTCATTTTCGTCAAAGTGCACTTCAGTACTTTTAAAGATGAAAAAACTCCACACTCCAAATCACAAGTTGTACGAACAGTACTATGTTAATCAAGCCAAACAAAAAGGTGGGAGTTTACCAGCGTTTCACGGTGCTCGATTTCAGCATGGTTATGGACTAGGGTCCATATTCAGAGGTCTGTTTCGCTGGGCGATGCCTCACCTTTAACAGGGTGCTAAGGTGATTGGAAAAAAGGCTTTAAAAACAGGTGTTTCAACAGGTGTGTCAATTTCGGTCGTCCAAGATGTTCTTGATGGAGATAACATTAAAACAGCAGTTCACAAGCGCACGAAACAAGCCCTCGGTCTACCTTCTCAGAATTCATTGCAGATACAATCAGGAGCTGGCAAGAAAGCTATAAAAAGAAAAGGGCAAGAAACCAAAATCAGTTCCCCTCAAGGCAAGAAAGCAAAAACATCTCCGCAGCAAAAGAAGCCCAAAGAGAAATTTTCTTTCTGGAAGTAACTATGGCCTTTGTGCATCACGAGTCTCAGGAATGTACGAAATCAGAGTTGGATCTCTTTACGATTCCTGCAACACAAACCTCTTTCTCCAAAGGGCAATGGATCGAGTACCACCCCATCAGTAACATCACGGACAGTGGTCCGATCGAATTTTATGTTTCGGGAACCGGAGATGAGTATTTGGACTTGGCACGTACTCAGTTATTTGTTAAAGCCAAGATCACAAAAGCAAATGGAACCGCCATAGACGCCGATACACAAGTAGGTCCCGTGAACCTGTTTTTACATTCCCTGTTTTCCCAAGTGGACGTTTCCTTGAACGAGCGATTGATCTCTCCATCCACCAATACCTACCCTTATCGCGCCATGATCGAAACCTCGCTAAACTACGGAGAAGAAGCAAAAACAAGTCAACTTTCTATGGCCATGTTTTACAAAGATACCCCTGGAAAAATGGATGTTGGCAACCCTGTGGCTGCAGACGATGCTGCAAACAAGGGGTTAAAGGTTCGCTATGATTTCACTAAAGAAAGTCATATTGTAGATATGATGGGGCCCATTCATAGCGACATTTTCTTTCAAGACCGGTTGATGCTAAATGGAGTGAATTTAAGAATCAAACTGAACCGAGCCAAGAACTCGTTTTGTCTAATGTCATCAGCAGCCGCTCCAACTTTCAAGGTGGTAATCACAGAAGCCATCTTGTTCGTTCGCCGGGTGAAATTGGCCTCCTCTATTATACTTGGCCATGCGGCTGCACTAAAACACTCCAGCGCCAAGTGCCCGGTTCGCCGAATCGATTGTAAAGTGCTGTCTATTCCAAGAGGATTTAGCAGTTTTAACCCCGACAACATCTTTTTGGGTCACATTCCTAAACGAATCGTGCTGGTCTTAGTGGATACTCAGGCATATAATGGAACTTACAGTACCAACCCGTTCAACTTCAAACACCACAATCTAACTCAAGTGGGTGTCTATGTGGACGAAGAGCAAATTCCTCGGAAACCCCTGTTCTTGAATTTTGACGAAGCTAGAGGTCAAAATGTAATAGCGGGCTATCAAAGCCTGTTCTCAGGCACTGGAAAGCTATCCCAAGATGCGGGTAATCAAATCAGTAGAAGCGATTATGGCTCTGGTTACACAGCATTCTGCTTTGACTTGTCCCCAGGCCACTGCTCAGGTGACCATTTTGAGCTAATAAAGCAAGGTAACCTGCGCGCTGAGCTTCATTTCAAGGAACCACTGGCCAATACGGTTAACCTTATCGTGTACGCTGAATTCCAAAACGTGATTGAAATTGACGGGAACCGCAACGTGTTGTTCGACTACACAAACTAAAAATGGACACTATTCAACTGACCCTTATTTTGAGAAAGGATAAATTTACACGAGGTTTGTTTCAAGGCGTGTATCCCTCAGACCAGCTGCCTGCAAGTGTTTCACATTACCCAGCCCTGTTTATCGCCAATGTGGATACGAGTGACAAGCCAGGTTCGCATTGGGTGGCGTTTTATTTCACCAAGGAGCAAGGGGGAGAATTTTACGATTCTTACGGATCACCACCCAGCAAATATTCAGGAACATTTACTGAATTTTTAAACAACAATTCTAACCAGTGGACTTTTAATACTGTGACATTACAAAGCATCTATTCAAAAGTCTGCGGACATTACTCTTTGTATTTTGCTTTATATCGTAGTCGGCATGTAAGTATGAGTGCTATTGTCCATCGTTTTTCTAAAAACACAAGTAAAAATGATAGTCTCGTAAAACGATTTATTGAAAAACATTTTCCTATAGGTTTTCCGAAATATCGTACTGATGTAAACAAGCAAAGACCAAAAAGCACAACATTAAGTTCAGTTAACAGATACCATGTAATTTCTATTCAACACATTTTATTGAATTACAAAATAAAGTTTTGTGTTTCACAATAAAAAAAGTATCTTGTCATGATTTATAATCGTAACCATCGAACAGCCTGAGGGCGAGGACTCTCGACTCTGCGCCTCTGCTTTTTGACAGAAGATAACGTCACAGGTTTGGTGGGTAGCCAACGCGAAGGACTTTCTGGGGTCTCCTCTCTCACTCTTGCTTCAAACTCTCTGATGGCACTCTGACGTTGGGGATTACGAACCAAGTTTTCGGGGACATTCATTCGCGCCAGGCCCCTCGCAAACACGGACCATTCCACTGGTTCAAATCCTTTTCGGTGCCGCGATGTGTCGTTGACTAGGTCGACCACATGAGAACCTGGGATTGGTTTGTTTTCATACAACAGCTCTCCTTTATCATTCCAGTGCAACACATCCTGGTGTTTTTTAATTTTATCCAACAACTGTCTAGCCCCAGCTTTGTAAATTTTGGGTACACTTTTCATGACCTCTTCCCCTACTGCTGTTGGAAGAGAATTATCTGGAGAAGCTTCCTCTGTAGATTCTGCGTTCTCAGCTGGTTTGGGGGTTTCTGTTGTTTTAGGGGTCGTTAACTTCACATGGAGAGGCTGGTCTTTCCGCTGATCGTAATAAGTCAAGTACCGTTGCAACACCTGAGTGTAAAGCTTCGCCTTTTCTTCATCACCAAGTTGTTTACTTTCTAAAATATCCCCCATTTGGCTATCCAGATTTTTCAGAGTTTGTGTTACAGGTGGTGTTAATATCTGCTGGCGTTGCTGCAATCGTTCCAGAGTGTTTTCAGGAACGAGAACCATGCGTCTTGTATGATTCATCTTAACTAAGAAGCGAGCTCAACACTCGAAGAACGGGAGGTAGCAAAACACTTAAAAAGTTTCCTCCGTGTTGTATCAAGATTTGCTTTTTCTTGTTTAGCGGGGTACTCTTTTCAGCTAGAGCAGTCAAGGCTTTCTTGTGCTTAAGAAGTTTTCTCTTTGCCGGTTTACTGACAGGGACTGTTTCTTTAAGTACGTTGAATACACACTCACAAATGGTTTTTACTAAAGCGTCGTCGGCTGCTTTCAAAATTGCTTTACGTTGAGCTGGGGTACACTTGACGAGGAGCTTAAGAAAATCGTGGTTCTTTCTTAGTCGCTGGGCCATACTCAACTGATATCAATCACTACGACGAAGCTTTTTTATACCTTTCTGACATAGGCGAACTGAGTCTCCCCAGGGAAAATGTTTGTGCGCAACCGGAAGTCGGTAGGTGTTTCGGGTTTGAGGTCACATAACAGGTAACCATAAGGGCGTTTTGTCGCATCCTGAAACGCTTCTTGCATGTATTTGACATGACCGGGAAACATCTGTTTCGCCAAGTGACTGACTTGACTGCTATCTCGGGGAGACTTGAACATCACCAAATAATGGCAATTCAAACTCATGTCTCTCAGTTCTTTTCTCCGGTGAAAAATATTTTGAAGAATGGAAATAACGCTTAAATTTCGGTGATGACAGCCCTTAGTAAACAAATTGGTAATTTTCTGATCATTGCTAAGCTCCTGCATTAAATCGTCAATGACCACTAAATTCCGAATGGTTGGGTTTATCATAGATTCTAAATCACCAGGAACCCCTTCGACGAACGTGATGTTGGGAATAGTCCTTAGCATTTCATCGTAAGCCGGTTGGTATATTCCATAACACCAAATGATATTTTCAGGAGCTCCGTCTATTAATTCTTCTCCAGATTCCAACAGGTGTTTGACAAAATGACTTTTTCCACAACAAGTGGGGCCAGCTACAATAGCAGGAAAGGGGTGTTTCCACCTTGGGTCCATGTTGACAACTGACTGGTTCAAGAGGGGGGCGTAAAGGTTTGCGGCGATGCGGTTTTGCGTTATTTTTGGTGCGGTTTTGCGGTAATTTTTATTTTAACTCGCGGTATTGCGGTTTCAAAACACTAAGCGGTTTGCGGTTATTACAACCTTTAAGTCGCCGTTTTCGGTGAAAAAAAAGTGTCTGCGGTGATAATACTCTTTAGAACGGTCAGCATCCGGTTGTTTTGCGAGCGCGAGCCAAGTGTTTTGTTTTACAACGCATCTGGGTTCATTTTATCAGCTTACAATTTACTTTAACTCTGCAGTTTGCAATTACGGCCTTTTCCAGTTAATACTTAATGTGATTAACCGTTTTGGCCAATGATACGTCGACTTCGTGAAATTCCATGCCGGAGTCGTACAGCCTCGTGTTCTCGTTGCTTTGATTCAATGCGCGACAATGGCAACTGAGGTCGTCGAGGTCGCAACTGAAAGCGAAGAGGACGTGATAATTAATTGCGTGGCAATCTTCTATGAAGAAGGAAAGGAAGGGGAGAATTTCAGAAGAGCTGTACGTTTTAACAATCGTCTTGTCCACTGAACGTGAACTCTTTACGAGACAAGAAGGTCACAATTCCAGAAGAAACATTTATTCCGCGTTCCACAACTAGCGCAGGGTCGTCCAAAGTAATCAGTCACCCAATGTAAGACGTTTTCAAAGTCAAGGGAGATAATATATAGATTTAGCCAGGGCTAAAAGCGAAGCTCTGGTTAATAATACGTGTGAACAAAAAAAATTAAATCGTGTAACGCTAAACGGGGGACGACAATGAAAATAGCTTCATGACTAATAGATCTAATTAGCAAAAAAACAAACTGCACGTGCAGCACACTTTTTCTTCTAATTAGCAAAAAGCAAATTTGCAATTGCAGAACGCTTTTTTGTCTTTCCCTTGCCGTTGTTTTGCAGGACTACAACACTGTTTTGTGCGAGTAAAACGTCAAACTTCCTAGTTACACACTATTTTTATGGAGAAATTGTCGTATGTGCTTACCCAATATTTTGTTTCCAGTGTTCATGTTCGCTTTTATTTTTCACTGCCGCTCATTTTCACCTTGCTGGCCTCTAGCATTTCTCATTTTCTCACCGCCGCTTTGAATTTCCATGTTTTTCTTCCAACGAATTTTCAATAACTCGCTCTAGCTCTTTCTCTGTTATCCACGTTAGTGTACACATAAAAAATAACGCCGAAAAAGACACGACTTTTTTCTTTCTAAAAGTCCGGGCGGCCATGTGATTTCCTTCCAAATAAAACCTTGAGTTGCATTTGGGTTCCCATACCTGCTGATTGAGTTATTTTACATCGGTATGCCTATGGTGCGGACGGACGGTCGCTCGCTCGATCGCTCGGTGTACGGTCACGTGATTACCAAATTTTCTGTGATGGGTAGATTACCACATTTCCTTAGCTATGGGGCTCCGCCCACGCGCGCGCTTCGCGCGCGGGTGGAGCTCCGCTATCAATACTCGTTCAAGACTTGGCATTTGGTTAGTAGTAATTAGGGTATAACTTAGTACAATATATCGTTAGCGTTTAATATGATGGTATGTATAATACTAACGCACAATGTTATCAGAATATATCACAAGTCTTGTGGATGTCAGCTTTTCATACATGTACGCGCGGTTTCGGTATTCGGGAAAAAATCCGATGCGGTTTGCGGTTTTTTGGCGTATTTCTGTGCGGTTTTGCGGTTTTCGGACCCCCCTTACGCCCCCCTCGTTCAACTGCGTTTGCTCTTATTTATAGCGAAATGGTCTTTGGCGGAGTATCTTTATCATAAACTCGAACCATGTTGGTATTTTGTAATTTAGCAAACTGGAGCCAATATTTTCTCTCTAAGTCAGACAGCTCGTGTACCTGAGCCAAATGGTTTGCTAATCGAACTAAAAATTTAGAGTGACATCCCGGTATCGGGCAATGACGACATACACGCTTACCCATGATGTTCACGGTACGAAGGTTCGATATCAACTGAATAAAACCGCAAATGACACGAAGTTTATGACTATTGAGAACGGGCCACAGGGGCTACAGGGGCCACAAAGGCCTTGTATATCACTGTGTTTTTCCTTTACGCGGGTGATTGAATCGCGCGTGGCGCACACACGCGCGCGCGGCTATACAGACAACAAACCGTGTTTAGTATATTAAACCATAGTTATTTACAAACTATGAACAAATGACATTTTTTTACACATAAAGGAAAGCTCTTTATATACAATGCGATACAGAGAAAAGTCGACCCGAAGCAAAGACAGCGAAAGCCCCGTCTTGACCGAGACAGAGACAAACACACACCGACTCAAAATTTTAGTCATCATGAAGAAATTTTATTACTTTTAGAAACAAAGCTTATTTTGAATGTCATTAATTATCATGTCAAGGTCCATTGGAGTTCTTCTTTTCTCACGACTCTATCAGGACATTCTATTGTTTCTTCTTGATCACTGAAATCCTTCCATTTGAGCCCATTTGGTCGGTAGTATAGAGCGTATAAAATACGGCTTTGAAGATCATCACCCTGCTGGACAACATCAAGTTCCAGAGAAGCGAGGTAAATACTGGTCCACGACAATATTTGGCAGTACGCTTCCCATGATTTATCTAGTTTGAAGCCGAGAGCACTGCATAACTTTCGGTAGCGTTCAACATAGAATTCAGGTCAATTTGTTCCACAACTTCATCGTGGTAATACTTCCATGCGTCATCATTATTCATCATGAGGCAAGAATGTTGGTTTTGACTTGGGTGTTGAATAGCACAACCGTCGCAGTGATTCAGCTTTTCTTGTTGGATGAGTTTATCAACCAAAGCCGCATAAGTCAGTTGGAATACATGTCCAATAAAACTCGCTATCCTTTGACGCTGGACTTTTTCCACTTCGTCAATCGTCAGCAGAGGTCAAGCGCTCCATTCGACTTGCATGTTTGGAGCAATGTTTCAAAGAATATTGGTGAGAGTTAAGACTTTTCTCCGAGCAAACTGAACTGTTAAGAATAACATATTGAACGGAGAGTGCGTTTGTATGTTGAACACATAATAGATTGTTCACTATCCGATCAGGGTTAAAAGAGCCCTCATTTTCTGAATCGTCTTGTAGTTTTTGCGACAGGTAATTCATAGGTTTGTCGATAGACAGAGAATTACAATTTCGCTAAGAAATACAACATGTTCTGGATGACTGAGAAACAACATTCCTTGACTTCGAATTGGGAACTCAATGTCTTAATCCGGGTCATTTATTAAAAGAGACAAAAGCTAAACGGCTAACTCTTAATTGCATTTTGTTTTTTTACACAATACCTGGTCTTAAGTTGAACATTTTTGCATCATCAACCCGCGACGTGTTTGTCCAAAGATAACTATGGCTGAGAAATTCTCTTATGGAGGTCAGTTTTCCAACAAACGAAAGCTACAACGGATTGCATTTCAAAAAGTATGGTGTGAGGAAATGAGGGAGGAACAGATTATGAACCCCGCGTTGATCAGAAGAACTGTCATTATTGGTGTACGCAATATCTACGATTATCCTGATGCCTTATTGGAAATGAACGATTTGTTCAAGCGAAGATTACAACAGAATGTGTTATTTGTATCATCTGAAAAAGGACCTACCTACGAACAAGACCTAACTTACAGAGACAATTTGGTAGACTACACATTAAGTGATGATGTAACCATTAGCCATTTCTTTAGTCATTATTATTTTTTCTTGTGTAACAATGATATACTCTTTGAGGTGAATAAAATAATTGCGATGAAATACTGTGTTGCGTAAATTTCTTTGCCCCTGCAAAATCGGGTCCGTTTCTGGACCTTGTAAAATTCTTTGTACAGCATACCATCGCGTGCAGACAACACTCGTTTATCTTGCTTTTTTTCCAATCGCCGTAAATGCCAAAACCATTGTTCGGTTAAGTTCTTGTTTACTTCAAAGAGGTCTTTCTGCCTTTGTGTTGTTAAGGCAGCAAATCGTTCAATTTTTGATGCGTTCATGGCAAAGGGAGCCATTTTCTTGCATACTAAAACATCTTTCAGGGGCACCCAACGAGAAGATAGTTCAAAACCACTTACACATAGCATTGTTAAACGTATTTTAGTATTTAAACGGTAGATATAGGCATATTTTTATCCCCTAGAAATTTTATCATCTGTTCGGATTTCCTAGCTGAAAGTCTAGTGATCCGAAAATTATAGGGATCAAAACTTACCTTTTCGAAAATTTCAGCCACAAAAAAGGTTCACGAAAATTCTAGGTGACCTTTTAAGAGTAAAAATCCGTTAGAAATGGGTAATTATACCATTTTTTAGATGTTCAAACAAATGTTCCGAAAATTCTAGATCGCAAATCGTCTTCCGAACACATATTTTCCGAAAATTGTCTTTGGGTGCCCGTGATCTTTTAGCGCGAAGTTGAATATGGCGCGAAAATTATAACATGTGCTTTTGCTGACTATTACATGAAGGGGGCATTTCTAATGCTGCTCTGCGATTGGTTCAAAGTACTGAATTCGAATGAGCTCCATTGTTCGAATTGTTCTCTAAAACTTAAACAAAAGAAAACTGCTCTGTGATTGGTTACTTGCCATATCAACCCCCTTTACTACTTCCCTGTACTGAAAACCATCTTGTAAAAACTTAATTTACTGTTAAGCTGTTGTAAATGTTCTTCTTCAATGATAAATAGAAACTCGCTGATTCCTGATACAAAGACTGAACTGCGGGCAAGAGGTACAAGTGCATACTAAAATCAGAGTTCACGTTCACAATCCTTCGCCAAAGGCAACATTTCAGACGAAACACCCAACGTAAGCGTGAAAGTTATAACGTTATATTTCGCTTATTATATTAATACCAAAAATTCTTGGCGGGCATTATTTATTAATAGTGAATACATTTTTCACTTCAAGAAAAGGTCTATATTGTAGCGAAATGTAATAGGTCACTGGACTAGTATAAGGGGGCCTTCAACCACCCCTTCGCAAGAGAAAAATACAATGAAAATGATATATTTATTTTTCCTGATGAAATGAGATCACGTACTGAACCTTAATAAAAGTATGGAAGAGAAGACTTCTACGAGGCTTTCTTTGTTTACAGTGACTGAATCCCCATATTTATTACACTTCGCAAACCGTTTCTACCGACCTTACTTAATCAGGCTAAGTCAGTTGTTGAGAGCTTTTCTGCAGAATTTTTTGCAATCTCTTCTCCCCGGAGACGTTAAAAAAACGACGTCAGCTTTTTTAAAAGTTAGACGTCTGATCACTGTTTTACTTTTTTCTGTAAACACTGTACCTTACCGATAACACTAGTGATGTAATTATTGCGTTTTCCCGTATTTATTTAGCGAAAATGTCCTGTCAAAAACGCAGGAAAATGCATTTCTGAGCCCCTAAACTTTCAAATATTTTATGGGGGAGCATGTCCCCAGACCCCCATACTTTAATTTGGGGTGCCTTCGGCGGTCTAACGTAACCTTTCTTTCCGAGCGAACACCTTCAAAATCTCAAGCTACGCCCCTGCCGAAAGCCTGTCCCATAAAACAGTAACGAAAGAGAGGGAAAATCTTTTCTTGGGTCATCCATCCATATTCTACCACTGACTGGACTTAAGACGCAATATAATGGTGATTATCGCAAGCCATATTCTTTTAATTAAGAACTGAACTGAATACCTAGGTATCTTCCCTAACAATATCAAACTATCCATTAATAAGTATCTCACAGTCAAATCGAAAACAAACCACGTCATCTTTTGTTGACAAATTTCTACAACCAGTTAAGCTAATCAAGTCCGCCCTTTTTCTAGTCAAAATCTATTTCTATAGCAGAACACACTGGATTATGCTTTATTAAAGAAAAAAAATTAAAAATAAAGGCAAAGGGCTCGATATAGGAAAAACATTAATGCCAAAAAGGTTTTGAAGTTTGATAAGAACACACTGTATACCTGAAATAACGCAACACCGTCATACTGAGATACCACTTAAGCAGGTGAGAAAGAGTTTTACTAAGTTAATTCATAGGAGCAATTTCTTTGACTTTGCTTTTTATT
>NC_133206.1:1755000-1757500 GCF_958299795.1 Porites lutea
TCTTTCGCTTGAAAGCGTTGACTACTTTGGAACAAGTGAACACTTCATTGGTCGAAAAAAAAAACAGAAGAATCTTAATTAGCAAAACTTCGATGGTGAGGCTAACTGGTCTTTCATTGTGTGAAAATTAGTCTTGTGATGAGCATGCGCTTTATTTTCGGCGATGATTGAAATGAAGCGCTGTTGTTCATCACGAATTTTCGTGTATTTATTATACACGCGTATCAACCTGCAACCGCAGTCGTATTTCCGGTCGTCGCTAACATGCATACTAAGTTAAAAAACATCAATTCAGAAATAAATAAGAAATAAAAAGTAAATATCCTGAAGAATACTCGAACGTCGATAAAGTAAGAACCTTTCGCGAGTAACTTCTGTTTCGTGTAGAATTAATCGCCTCCTCATTTCGTATCTAATCTCCAAGTAATTGAGAATTAGTTAACGCTGCTTTAAATTTAGTTGTTCTTCACAGTTTCAATTTCAGTTTAGCCATTACCAAGTTATTTCACACCTGGCCTTGTTAAACTACGTATAGTTCGTGACAACAGTAACAGAGCAATAACACAAGGTCTTTTTCTCACCTCGCTGTTTTAATAACTGCAAATTTTTAAGGCATTTGAATGAAACTTTTAAATTAATAACTTATGAAGAGCACCATTTGTGGATTGAAAAGGAATTTTTAAGAAAAAGTGAGACAAAGGTGAATAACTGTCAGCAAGAGCTATAATAGGACTGTCCTATTATGGCTCTTGCTGTCAATTATCTAAGAACTTTAAGCAGACATTAAAGGCTTTTTTAAAGCGAAAAGAGCAGCGCAAGGAATTCACTGGAAAAAACAAGTATATTGAACAAAACCTGAGTTTTCATTTTCTCACTCGTTTAGAGGAACATGCGTGATCTAAAAATGGAACATTTCAGTCAGTTAAAGGAACAAAAACAAGCGGGATTTGAGTTCATGAGTCTATATTTGAAGGAGAAGCTAATTCGCGAAGAAAATTAAAGAACTGTAACATCCAGTGGACAGACACAGAGTTCGATTCTAAAGTTTTGAGTTTTTCAAGCAAAAATTAAACTCTACTTCAATAATTATGCGTTGCCGAGTGTATTTTTCGAGCTTTCGAACTTAATCAACATCAAAATAAATGCTAAACGAAACCAATCAAAGACTATAAAAAAAGTATTTGACGCTATTTATATGTTAACCGACGAATTTCCAGCTCCTTCTATTCTTTCCCTCGCTTACCTTTTTTTGTTAACTGTTGTTGTCACTTTAACATTCACTTTTAATTTGGTCACTGTCATTTATTTGCAACGCATTTGCCAAGATCATAAAATTTGAAGAAAACCTCCAGCAAGTTTTAACTTCATGATTTTTTCAATCAAATATACCCTTAAATTTGCATTTACTTTAATTTATCTAACACAGCACGTTAAAAACAACAATTTTTAGAATTTTTGAGGGTGAATCTGAAGTATCTCGTGTGAGAAGCTGGACTTAAGAAAGAAAAGCATATTGATATAACCAACCATTTCACTTTGGAAGATTTTTTAGAAAGTTATTACTTTGCCTAGTGAGTTATCCAAGACGGTTATAATTATGCAAGCTTCATTAGTCGCGAACTGCGTCTTCAACACCTTCTTGTCTTTTACCGCCATAACGCTTAACATTATGACAATACTCGCTCTGAGAAAACCATTGACGATACCAGGAGCTCTAAAAGTATTAACGCTGAGTCTACACTGGCTGTATCTGATCTTGGTGTTGGTTTACTAGTTCAACCGTTGTATATTACAAGCCTTTTGTCATGCTGATAAAAGAAAACACTCAAACTCTAACTTTTGAGATTACTTTTCATCAATTTTAGGAAATCATCAGAATCAAGAAAGTTAAGTTATGGACACAAATATGATATAGCGATAATAATGTTTTGAGTCATTCTTTCTCAGCTTAAATGAAATTCTTGCTAGCAAGCGATGTGCTAGCGCTAAAAAGTTTCCCTGTAATAAGAACCATCTTGTAAAAACTTAATTTACTGTCAAGCTGTTGTATATGTTCTTCTTCAGTAATAAATAAATACTCGTCGCTGATTCCTGATAGAAAGAGTGAACGGTAAAAGGTACAACAATTGCATACAAGAAGTCACAAAAGAAACGAATTGTGCAAAAAACGGCGGCAGTAAAAAGACTGAAGCGGAAAACGTCTTGACCTCAAAGCACTTGTCAGCTTCTCTCTGTGTTCTTAATAAACTCTAAAAACAGAGTTCACGTTCGCAATCCTTCGCCAAAGGCAATATTTCAGATGGAACACCCAACGTAAGCGAATTGTACTACTTTATTTGGCATCGTCTAAAATAATTTGCTGTAATCAAAGAATAGTAAAATTGTGAAGCATTTTCTTTTTTAGCTTCACCTTTCGGTTGCAGTATTGTGACTATTGTAATTATCTATTAAAGTAAAAGCGTTGCAATTAAGTATAGCTACAACAATAAAAGTTACAACG
>NC_133206.1:1767500-1810000 GCF_958299795.1 Porites lutea
TGTAAAGTACATTCTTCAAAGACCCTTATGGGTATTTGGGCAACAAATCTGCTGCACAGATTTAGCGATACTATGCAGCTTTGCTGTGCATTGGAAGTTGGAACATTTTTCCTGAACATTCTCCTGCGCATAGCAATCATGGCTATTTTATCGTCCATCCAGGGACCGCGGAGGGGGAGGGGGAGGGGCTGGTAGGGCCGCGGCCCCACCACTTTTTTGCGCCCCCGCCCCCACTTCTAGCGCTAAAAAGAAAAATAATAATAGTACAAGTTTTTTTCCGTCTATATTCCGCTATATTCTCTGTATTTTCTTTAATTTCAAACGCCAGGCATTTTGTGGGGCTCCTGTGCTTTTCGCGGTAATTGTGCCCTGGGGCCGACTTGCCCCTTGATCAAACGCCATGCCTTGGCCACCCCTTCGCTTCGTTCGGCAGCGTGTTTTGTACTTCCAGCTCCGGCAGAGTTTTTTTTTGGTCAGATTTATCAGACGAAATAAAGAAAATTACTAGCTTTTTCAGGCCAAACGAAGCTGAGTAGTTGTTTTGAGTTGATAAAAGTTTTATATTTTGTCTTTCTCCTTTCGAATCAATGAAATATTCGATGGCAAGAAGAATTACATTACTTGAACGGTGAACACTAAACGGCCATAGTTAGAAATTTTTGAGATCACTTCAGTGTAGTATTTTCTATACTAAAATTGTAATCGCGTCTTTTCTTGCATTGAATCTGAACTGACCGTGTATGTTGGTCGTTTATTGAAAAAGTATTTTCAATTTGTCAGCCCTCCCACTTTTCACCTTGCTCCGCGGTCCCTGCCATCCCACCCTTATCAAATAGCCAAACTTCGAATAAACACTTCCAACTTACTAGGGATATATTCAAATACAATACATTATCTGCCATCGATTCCTACCGATCACACTTAGTTACAAGAGGAAAATCAATCATTCTGTACGTGGGTATGCTGCGTAATTACTTGAAATCACTACCGAGTACAAAGATTGTCAAAACTAATTTTCCCTCGAAAAACACAGGAAACGGATTATAAGGGTATCTTATCTATCTTCTGAAAAACGACCCGGTGAATATAGTAATCTCAACTAGTTACCGTCTCCTAACCGGTGCTAATAGGACAACAGCGCGAAGATTTCGGTTCAGACAATCGGCGACAAAATGAGTTGAGACACTTCGCCCAAAAGTGGGCTTTTTTACGTTTTTTGAACTTCAAAAGGAGGAAACATAGCTTTCCTCCCCTATCCCCTCCGTGCAATGTTGTGCCCTTGTTCTAGCTACCTATAGAAAACAACAAACACCCCAACTTTGAATGGAGGGGACAGGGGAGGGGTGCGGATTCTTTTGTTCTCCGAAGTCACCCTATTTAAGTATAATGTCTTAACAATTTTGTCGCCGATTGTAGGTTTAGTTTCTGCGGGCTAGCTCTTGGCTTTGAACCATAGGCTGGTTTTGCAGATAAGAAGGTGTTTTCATATTTCCAAGTACGGGTTGGGGCTGACTAGTGACTTTCCTCCCCTGGTAAGTCTTTATCTTTTTGCAGAAAGTGTTAATTATTTAACGGATAAGAATATCATGATCTACGGACGTTTTATGTACCCACTGAAACTTAATACCTATTTAATAATAGTTTTTGGTTAGAGGAGAGTTTTCCATTTTCGGGACGAATTTGGTAGCGGATTTTTTGGCTCAAATCGAAAATACCATTGAACGTTGCAGTTTGATCACATGCTTGGAGATTTTGCATTTAATTAAAAAGCACTGAGAACTTTGTATCCGAGTGATTGTTCTCGGATTTACAGTTGTGTACGTGTAACGAACGCGAATCCGACACTAAATGTAATTAATATACTTTGGAAACATTTATGAATCCGGAAAAATCTCCTCGATCTTTTGTTAGCCTCAGCTAAGGACCTATTGTCGTTTTCGTTGGAGAATAAAATTCCTGCGAAACGAAAATTTAGCGAAACTGCGTGCAGCTGTAAGAGAGAATGCCTGATCTCAAGTAACGCAGGATGCTCTAGGGTAAACCTAGCCTGAGGTCGTTGTCGAGTTACATTGCTCTGTATTTTTAACAATTATTCGTCTTTGAAATCGAGGTGAATAGTGGCTAAATATTTACCGAGACGCGGATAATTGTTTTAGTATATACACACGAAATGATCATAACAAAATCAGAGAGGAAACCATTAAAAAGTACGATTTGATTGACGGATCAAATCACGCGAAAGTTTAAAAATAGATCTTTGCAGAGTTTTCAAACATGGCAAATCACAAGTTTATCACTTCGCAAACAACGGCGTATTGGTTTAAATGGAACCGTTAAGAGTTTGAGTTGTTTCTTTACCTGAGAAGAAAAGTAGAGCTTTGTTGTTTTCTGTTGACTCGCCAAGTTTAATATAGCCAAAAAGGTTTGTTGTGTGGTTCTTCGCAAGAATTGCTGACAAAAATGGCGGCTCGGTTGCTCGAGGTAAGACGTCGTCTTTCTGTAGGATAATTTTTCCTGTTTTACTTGAAAAGGAGAATTTCTGCAAACATTTGCTTTCAAATTTGTTTGTCATAAATATACTTTGATTTTGGGGCCAAACTTTTCTTACGATAGGAAACGCTACGGTCTCTTCTACCCGAATAAACGGGAGTTGTAGGCAATCCATCGAGCACAAAACTCAGCAACAGTAACTGGAAAACGCCGTTTCGAATCCTTCAAAGTCTTTTCTTGCCTTGAAAAAAGTCAACCCTAGGATTTTGTCGACTTTTAAAAGATCATTCTTTAAAAAGGGAAAACACCGAGCTCACACATTATCCACTCTCTAAGAGGTGAAAATTGTTGAATAGTCCGAGATAGCGAACCTATCAGATTGCTTAAATCACCAAGATCACTGAGTTTGTACATACTAGAAATGAAGATATATTCTTGAACAAACACGCAACTGTGATATACTAATAAACAATTTTGTTAAATCCACTTTTCTCAGCCAGTTTAAGTTTAAGTCCTTAAATCATCGAATGTCCTTAATAGCAGCAAAGAGTTAGTTCCTGAGACTTTAAATTTACAGTAAAGCTGATAAAAATGTTCTTCTCTTTGGAGCTAAACGAAAACTCGCAGATCCGTTTTCAAAAAGGCCTGGAACAGCGATTGAGGCAATTACACTACATCCTGGAAGGCCAAAAGGAAGAGAAGATTGAAAAAAGAAAAAAGGGAAACAGTAGGTGCGTTTACACTTGACCTTCTCCCAAGAGCTTCCCTTGGGGAAGTAGCTTGGTTTAGCCTAGCTCTGGGTTTTGATTACTTTCATGTTTGCGGTTACACACCGATAAACGCGCTAAACGTCCTTGTGAACATTATGAAGAGTGACGTAAATAGTAAACGTTTTCGACCGTTTTTACCCCTCTTAAAAACCTGCACATCCATTCCGTTTAGTAATACCGATTCACCGCTTAATTTTAAGACTACGACAACGACGTCGACTTCATTTGCGCTTAAAGAAGGAAAATTTGGTAGCCCGTGAGACAAAGCGGGTCCACAAAATTGGTACCAGCGAATCCTTGATGAAAGAACTCTTGACGCTTCTGATGTGAGGAAATCTTCCGAGCGTCTAAAAGGAGCTTTTGATTCTATTCTATTTAACATATTAAAAATATTTTCCACACAGCACGAAAGCAAGCGACAAACGATTTCTAATGTTACGTAGATTTCATTTTCTAATCTTGAGATTGACTGAGCCAGTTTGGGTTCTTCTTAATAGGTGGGGTTGCAGTGGCCGTTTTACCCATAGGCAAATGGCTGTTGCCCACGGTGAGGCAACGTTTTGTGTGTGACCGATTTCCCCAAGGTGAAATTGCTTTGGGGAAATTTCTATGGATTCACAAAAGAACAAATGAATTACCCATGACAGTTGCCAAGGTAAGTTCTATATGTAATTATGAAATGCTAAGGACTACTTAGCTTGGCATTTTCTTTCAGCGCAGGTCTAAACCCAAGGACCACATTTAATCAATAACAGTTCAACAGTAACATTAACTAAAGGCCACTTCAATCCTTTTTTTTCTTTGATTTTTTAACACCAAGAAACACAAAAAAGGGCAAATAAGGAATATAGGGATAAGGGATAGTATAGAGGAACATATTAAACATCTTCTGAATGTTCTCCTTTTGAAAATCAATTTGTTATTCACAGTTTGGCGCCTGACTTATATACAGTAAATGAACTTAAATGAGTAGAGATCTTATGAAGTTCCCTTACTCCACCCACGCTATTACGCCTTTGTCGCACAGAGTGCGTCTCAGTAGACGGCGTGTTTACTTCGACAGTATTGTGCGAAGAGGTACGGACGATCTTCATCTTAGCCTTTTGAAGATTAGCATTTAAACGCATATATTCTTGGAAAATTGCATCAGCTCTAGAAAATTCTGTCATAAACGATTTGTCTATTGTATTTTCCGGCTCACAATATTTCAACTGAGCAAGTTCTATTCCACCTAAACCCAGCTGCACTATGGAACGTCGTCTTGAAATTGAGGGCAAGTCATTTTTCCTTGCTTTTCCTTTGATGAAATTCTTTGCCGATAAAGTCAATAACTTGAGTTTCTTCTCTAAGTCTTTGGCGGCCATGTTTGCTGCAATTTTTTCTTTAGATTCTTTCAAGTGCTTCATAAGTACAGCAATGACAACATTAACTAACACAAACTGAGCCGCCAGTACGAAGGTAACGAAGAAAATAGGTGCTGTGTATTTGCTCATGCAACAGTATTTATCACATTCAGCTTCAGAAGAGCATTTGGAGCGCAGTGTGTCCTGGAAAGAAAAGTAAATGGTACTGTTAAACATGTCTTTTATTGAGCTACTCCGGCATTATTTACAATTATTTATTTTAAAAATTAATGCAGCAAAAAACCCGTGTAAGAACCTAGTGGTTTAAGAACCTGTTGGCAGAAAGTTGTCACTTTAATACCCAAAATATGTAAGAACCTGTTTAGCCAAGCAAAATCAGACAGGTTCTTATATGCGGGTTAGAGTTGAATTATGATAAACATTTTAACCAAGGAGTTTAGCTTTGAGATTCTAAATTGATATTACAAGAAAACACTCTACCAAACGGTACAAATAAAAGTATCACTGAAATTCCAAAAAGAAACAGGTTTATATAAAGTATAAAATAACTAAGATAGTACGCGCGCTCTGATCGGCCGAGAGGAGTGTTTGCATGAGAGTATGTAAACATGGTTGTGGCGTCAAGTTGCTTGGCTTTTCGCGCGCTAATCACGTAAGCACGAATTTGAAAAAGTTTTCGAGTTCAAAACTCGAGAAGTTTACTTTATTTACCAATTCCTTCGTCGGCTGAAACATGGAAAATCGTTAGAAAGAAGGTGAGTCAATTTTTCTTCGCTCAAGCTGACATTTTAAGCGAGAAAAATCCGTATTTTGCAAAGTATCTTTTTGCAAAACAAGAACTGATTGCGTACAAGACTTCGTGGACAAGATTTTGCGACTGGTAAGAATTTCTCTTTTAATCAGTGCCATACAAAGAGTTTTGCTTTTTTTTCTCGGCGGTTATGCAAACCCTCGACTTCGTCTCGGGTTTCCATAACTGTCTCGAATTCTCCCAACCCCTCTCGTGTTTATATCAGGCTATGCAAACACGGAAAACGTTTTCTATTGCTTAACTATAACTGGCTTCATGAATCTTGCATAAAGGAGGTTTTCAAGGTACAGTTGTCAATAAACACTGTGTATATAAAGACCAAAGTCAAGTTTGTTTTTATTTTTCTGGTAGTCAACAACTTAATCTCCTTTATAGAAATTAGAACCTAATTAAGAACCTACTTAGCCTAAATTGCCAAAAATTACCCCAAAATATAAAAACCTTATTTGCCGCACTTAAAACGATGTAGGTTCTTACAGGTAGGTTTTTACTGTATTCATTATTTATTCCCTAGGTTTTCTGGGGACACACCTGTTTAATTGCAATGGACACGAATAGGACCCATGGGTCTCCTGCGATGTGCCTTCCCCACCCATCCCCACAACCCATTAAAAAGATGGTCACGTGCACCATGCCAGGAATTGTTATACCCCTAGCAGTTCCTTTTCATTTCACCAGATGTGACGTCAAAGAAAGTGTTTTGGGAAGGGTTTTTCAAAGTTATCCGAGAGGCCAGGATGTGAAGGTATTACCATTGGCAGATGCCACACCAAAAGTAACGATTGCTTATTGGTTAATTATTCAAGACCCAGTATGTTCGTCCGGCCGGCAATCAAGCCCGGGCTTACTTCTCTAACCAACTGAGCAAACCATTATTTCAGGAATGACTGTTAATTTGTTACATTAAATTTAATCGACCAAGTCTAATCAAACTGCTCATATTATGTTTGTATAAAGGAAACAGCAAAAATGTAATTCATTTTCCTTACTGATACGAAAATGTTTCGGTTTTCGTTTCTGCATCAGGTATCTAAGCGCTAAAAAAGGCCTTATCAAAGGCGTTTGACAAGTTAACTAGCAAAAGAAATTCCAGATGACGGTCCCACAGTATTTCTATGTTCTTTTTATATTTTACTAACCTCTAGTATACCATTCCAGTTGTCCCCTGTTGCTATTCTAAATAATGTCAGCATAGCCGTGCCAAAATCTCTGAAATGCGCATGCGGACCAAGGCCCTGGCAGGGCTGCGACGGAGAACACTCTGAGACAAATGACCAAATTAGGCAGTTAACTTATATACACACTTATGTATCGGTCAAATCGAAGCTTCAACATGCCCCCCCCCCCCCGGGCATACCCCGGGCATTTGACACCTTTGCCGTCCCGGGGAGGAGGGAATTTGATTATCAGAGTCTTCCAGGGGGTGGGGAATTTGATACCCATGCTTAAGGGGTGGGGAATTTGAACTGCACCCTCGATTTCATGTAAAATCTTTGGCGTAGCGAGCTATCATGGGGGACGCAGTGTTAGAGGATTTTCGTGGAAAAGATTGTGCCTTTGTGGCCAATTGGTTACGAGGAAAGGGCTTAAACAAGCTTTGTGCAGTATTTGAATTATTTAATTTTTAAAATTTTTAATATTGGATTCAGGCTTTGAATGTATGAATGTATTTTATTGTTGTGTTTACAATGAAATACAATACCTATACCGGCGATTCAATACAACAACATAAAATAAAATAAAAAGCTCTGGTCAACTACTTTGACCTACTGCAAGTATGTTAATTAATAAGGTGAGCGATGATGCATGTCAGTGAAATGGTCATGATGTAGCAGTCTCAATAGGTGGGATCCTTTTTATAGAACGCTTTGTATGTTGCACGACGAAGAAAAGCTGAGCATTCAGTGGCCTTGTAGAAGCGATTTCCGCCGCTTTGCACAAGACTTTTGTTCGTAGTAAATACGCTAACAGTGTTTCTCAGTTTTTGTTATATTTGTAAAGATTTTGTTCAACAACTGAAGGCGTTTCCGCCGTTCTTCTGTCATTTTTGTGCCTGTGAAATGTCCCCGGGGTGGGTGCATTTGATCACCTGAATGGACACTAGTGTGGGGCATTTGAACGGCATTTTGGCCCGGGTAGCAGGGAATTTGAACAATAATTTTCAAAAAAGTCAAATGCCCGGGGGGTTGCCCGGGGGGGATGTTGAAGCTTCGATTTGATCGATACATTACATACCTTGAAAAAAAATAGCCATCATTCTATAAAAGCAACAGAGCTTTACTTTATTGTGGTAATAATCACGGTATGTATTCTCGGACTTCCCTATGCTCGCCTCTCAATGAACTAATAGAATAAATGGAGCAACATAACTTTAAGGGCCTGTGATCGTTCTTAAGGGAATTCATATTTCTGATACACCATATCAAGACTGTCCCTTGATTAAGTCCCTTGCTCTTTAATTAGTCGGTATGGGTATGCTTAGCATTGTCTGGCTACCACGTGATGAGAACTTACCAAGAGTGCCAAATAACTGAATACCCAGGCAGGAGTAGATAAAAAACAAAAGTAGGAATAGCAGTCCAAGGTTTGCAACCTGAATTTATAAAAAAAAAAAGCATAAATATATGTTTAGCAAGACAAGAAATTCTGCAATGCTCTGTGCAGTATTGTGATTTTTTAAAAAAATAAATTGCAAAAATAATAATAGTTTTAACTTAAAACAAAGCAGCCAGTGAAAAACAAACCTGCGGAAGAGCTTCAAAGAGAGTGTCCAACAGTGAACGAACCCCTTTAGCTAACTTCACGAGCTTCAACACTAAAAAAAAGCATGTACTGAGATTTCAGTAGGCGATGAAAACAGTGTTGTCCCTGTAAATATTTTTAAACCATTTTGGATCGACATTATGTCAGTAAATTGCGTTAACGAGTCACGGGGGTTGGGGGGGGGGGGGGGGGGGGGTACTTCCAGAAAAATTGGGTGGTTGTGTGCGGTACGTTTCCCGAAACCCTAAGCCTATTTCAGACCAAAATCTGTGATTTTCCGTACCCTATTTCAGACCTGAAATAATAGGTCTCCTTAGGGATTTATCGCCTAATGATGAAGAAGTAGATTCTTCTAAAAAACATGCGCAATTCAAGACTAGAATGCACAAGCCATACCCTATTTAAGATCAAAATGGCCAAAATTAGTACCCTAAACGGCTGAAAAACCATACCCTTTGGCGCCGCACATACCTAAATAGCCTAAATAGGGGAGTACCCCCCCCCCCCCCCCCCGGGACGAGTCATTGAGTGTTAACCAAATAAAAGTGGTTGTCATAATTGATAACATACACCACAAGACAATACGCAGGATCAATAATAGCTTAACCAATGTTTTCTAAAAACCTTAATTTTTGACGCAAATTGGCTCACGTATTCCTCTATGCGAAAATCTGTGGTAGCAAACTGTTTCAGTATAAATTTAGATTACGCCGTCTATTACAAGAGGGCATAAGATCTTTGTCTACAGGCTTTACCCCTTCTTCACCCCCATTTTTTTGCGCTTTCTCGAACTCTCCCCCCTCCCCTCCTGTACCCTACTAGATAACCTGTTCACAGACTAATTCCTTCCTGACGGACACTACTGATAATATATACCGAGTTATAACCTTTATCTACACACCTCTAATAATACGTAATACTCTCAATGATCTTGCAACAGTTGGATTTATCAAGAGTTTATTAGAAGAGCTTAGTGACTCGATGATTATTCCAGCCAAAGAGAGAATGACGATCACTAGATCAACCAGATTCCACCTACGAATAAGTTCATACAATATTGTGTCAGTTCGCAGTACTTTTGGCCTTCTGTTATACAACACGATCGTGCAATTTACTTTTATTGAATCTGATGATAAAGTTGTAAATAAAGATACTGCTTCAGACAATCATTTGTTTAAATGACCACTGAAAACAAGGAAGCTGTTCGCTCGCGGCCGGGGGACATATCTAACTACAAGAATCACATTCTCAGTCTTCGTTTCATTTTCAATCAAAAGCTAAGCATTTATCTCACATTAATTCAATGCATTCCGGTTTTTTCTCGTTAAATGAATTAAGATAACAACGCATACTCTTTATCACAGAAAAAGAAAAGAATCTTGCGATGGGTCATTAACATTACAGGGCGAACATCAATGCGCGCATTCGTTCAGGCTTTTGTTCTTGCCTTATAATTATTGTTGTTGCTGCTGTTGTTAAATTTGTGGGCAAAGAAATTCAGAATTCAAATTCTGGCAAAACGAATGATATATGTGAAGAGAAAAGCTCAGAAAAATCTTCTGAGTGAGCCCACGACCTTCCATGGGATATGTATAAACAGCCTCAGTTGTTCTGAAGTTAATGGACACTTCTGACTGGGACACTCACTTCTGAAAGTGATTTTTTGAAACCTAACGAACACATGGTTCCACAAAGTCGTGGAATTCACAGACGTTTTTATGATGGGGGCACTAACTTAACCCCCACCATACAGTCAACTGTCTGTAAAATTTCAACGCAACCTTGGGGAGCAATATCTTCGCTTTCTTTGGACGTATCAACTTTAAACTTGGTAAGTTTCCTTACTTTAAGGCGTTTTTTCCAGCAGCGTTGATAGATATTCGCTTACTGGTCCTAATCAAATGCGGAAATGTCTACCAAAGTTGGCGCAACCCACGACTTACCCGTCTTTGAAATAACGAACGAATCCAAAGGCAATGAACTTGAACACCACCTCTAGCACAAAAATGCCGGTGAAAAGGTAATTTGACGTCTCGACGAATAAAACAAAAGTCTGCAAAAGTTAATCAAATAATCTATTGTTCATTTGAATTCCAGGACCAATTTCGTGCCACTTCCTTCAGTTGTTCCTTCCACTATTGAAAAGTTCACCCTCATTTTGTGGGAGGTTTATGGAGAATGAAGCGTTCCAAAAACAAAATCAAAAAATACCAAGCAAAAAGAGCCGATAACGAAGTGAAAAGGTTTGTGTGAGCATTAAGTAAACGGGAAAATAATAGCATGAATTAAATCGGCTACCAAGTTTGCTAAGACCCCTATTGACTAAAAAAAAATCGCCAATATTTATGACATTTATCGCACGCCCAGAAACTAAAACATGAATCGTAATGGACTCAGGAATGAAGTTTTAGCCTCAATTTTGTATTCCTCCTCATTACCTGTGACATCTGATAATGCTCCAAAGACATGCAGATTACATTCAGGCAAATCACCATGGCAATAACGACGTCCCAATACATGTGAAGGCACATGTCATGAACACGCCGCCGCCATTTGCTGTAAGATTGGTAATACGTTCGGTCTACCTCTGGAAGAAAACATGAAGATAAAATTAATAAGAGTCCTTTAATTTCTTTTGTATTTGTTTTTGTTGTTATTGTTGTTTTTCTTTTTCTTTTTTTCGCTGGCGGGCTAGTTAAGTAGTTGATTGCTATCCTTAAGGCAATTATAATTTATGACTTTCTGGTGAGTGTAAATAAATATACTAAGCTGATGAAATCAGGGATGATTAGAAAAAGAGAAAGAATATTTGTACACAATGTTACAAACAATGATCCTAGGTTTTATCTTACGATATGGTGCAACGTGCATACATACTAAGCTTCTGTAGACTCGCCTTCTGGCAGACGAAATAAATCTGACTTACAGACAGGCCAAATAGCATAATTATGAAATTATTCCTAAAGGTTGAAATTGTAGGTGCAGCACTACAAGCGCAAAAGGAAGGTAATATCCACCTTGTTGATTCTTGCTTCTTGCTTTGTCCAGCATCTTTCTTCGTCTTCTCTGCTTTTCTTCGTCCTCGAGTCTTTCTCGACAGCGTTGAAAATTTTCTACTACCACACCCACGATCATATTTAGCATAAGGAAGCCACCCAGCATAAGAAAAGGAATGAAATACGCAAGTCGCCATTCAGCGTAGTTCTTTACAGGCTATCAAATGTAAGATTGAAGTAAAAAGTTAATGCTCAATTTCGAGAGTGCAAAAGCTGCTAGTGAAGGTGCTCTTAATGCTGAACTGAATCAACTCCTGAGCTATAACGAGAATGCCTTTAATGTCTCAGTCTTAAGCAACAGGAAAACATGATATATCTTGACAACTTAGAAAAAAAAATCTCCGTTCGACATTTTCGTTTAAAAACTACAAGGAAAGACACCAACCTGTTGATCGACTCCCACAGCATCAATTCCATTGTGCATAATTTCCACCCATCCGTCTCGAGTGGAGAACACAAATAATGAAATAAGAGCCTGGGAATGATAGTGAAAAAATATGATAAATTTTTAATTGAATTTGCAAATTATATTTCTATATCCGTTATTCCCGAAGTCAGTTGCTGACCTAGAAAACTCTTATCGATATGGAAGGTAACTTCAGCACGACTTATTATATATGTGTTCTACATCAGAACAGGTATCGATCTTATTTTTAATTAAGTTATTTGTACAGTTACGTTACAGTCGACATTTGTTACCTAAGCGTTCCTTATACAATTTCTTGGCACACAGTTAGCCAAAACGCTAGTCGTAGCGTGCCAAATTAATGCGCTATTGGAAACCGATTTCACTGATAATAATTAATCTAAATAATTAAAATGGAAGGAGAAAAGAAAAGAAAGGATATGTGTAATAAAGTAAAAAGCAAGAAAGACAGATCTGTTTAATGCAAGTTGTGGAAAAGCTAAGGTTTAGGATTTCGCGCTTTTATTTCTCGCGTTATCATAGTTGCATCAAGGTAATCCAGTCTGTCGTGGTTAATCATAGATTACTTTTCTTTTAAACACATCTTTCATTCTACCTGGTATCTCATTCCATAATTTATAATTAGCGCCAAATATTAGGACGGCTTGTCTAGGTTTTTCAAGATTTTTTTTTTTTTTTTGATGTACATATTATTTTTGAAGGATGATCTTGTGTTTTAAGCATGAATAGATGATGTCTTCTGGAAGAAATTCACGATTTCTGAGGGCGCAGTATTTATATGAATATCATGCATTAGGTAAGATACGGACCTAAAATAGAGAAGGGAAATTGACAGGATATTTGCATTAATTAAACAGAAAAATGGCATGATCATTCCTATTGCAAAGTACATGAATAGGTCGAACCCAAAGACAGAGCAAGACAGGTACATAATGTGCATATACCTATACAGATAGTTGACTTAAAGAATCACCACAGCATGGACCACCCTGTAAAGGTATTAGGAACGCTACCGATAATCAGCTGATAATCAAAATTTCGTTCAAATTAAACAATTATATCGAACCTAAAGAATTCATATTTACCTGAGGTAAGTTGTCAAAATTGTACATATGATTTTCCCAGTGACCGTTACTACTCTTCAAACATTCTTCCTTGTTTTTAACGCGGCTGTTTCCTTCACAATAATGAAAGGTGCCCTTGAAAATCTGAAAGGTGAACCAGTTACATTTCAATGTCATCAAAAGGCAAATTATTCTCTGTGTTCTGATTTGGCTAACACTGTTCTATACTCATGAAAGTTAAGAGATCGCGAATTCAAGATAGGGTTTGTTTGGTATTATGAAGTAACGGTACATTACACTCGACTCTGTAGCATAGCAAGAGGACCATCATACTTAGACAACTGTCAAAGCTTCATTATTCTCGAACATATTTATCTCACGAATTAGTTTAGGGGGGCAGTAAAAGAGTATTTTGACTGAAATCTTTAAGAATATCGCTGTACGCACATACGAAATTTGGTGCCCTGTCCCTGTCCTAAAGATTTAAGCGCATATAAGCATCTGTATGACTGCATCAAGGCGGAATATGCTCTCCGTCTAGGCCTTTGTACATTATGCTGTTGTTTTCCCACTAAAATGCTCCACCTTAAGGCTCCATTTTTTCCACTAAAATGCTAGGTAGTCCTAAAAAAAAGTCACTAAAATGCTCAATAATGCTTGTCATAGAGAGGCCTTTTTTTATTAATTCTAAACTGTTCTAAGGGGGTTTAAGGCTAAGAAAAATGTATAAATGGTATGACAACAATGTATCCTACAAATAAGCAGTTTCAATGTAGCCAAAAAGATCATCCACATAGCTTTATGCCGTTGTAAAGAGGTGGCCGCTGTAGACAGATTTAAAAAAGATTCAATGTATGGACTGTCTCCCTGGATAAAAAGAAGTTGTAGAGAGGTGACCGTCATTGGAGATTCGACTGTATTCACATTGCACATAGATTTAAAGCCTACAAGTAGAAACATGGTGTACTTTGCTGTGAAAAATGGTTGCAGTAAATTACTGTTGAACTTTGTAGAAAATGCCCCCTAAACAGGTAGGGAAAATTAAAAAAAAGAAAGGAATTACCTGTACTCCAAGTATTGCAAACATAACGAAGAAAATAGCTGCTATCAGAACAGTGTTTCCAATCGGCTTCAGCGAGTACAACAAAGTCTGAACGACCAATTTTAAACCTTGGGCACGGCGAATCATCCTAGATTGATAAAGATTATGTTAATGGTTGCAAGGGAGTTGTGAAACCAACTAATTTTATTCAAAACGTAACTTTAAAGGAGAGCCAATAAGTAGATTTGAATCCACAAAAATCTGACACGAGTTATAGACTAGCGTTTTTCCGAAACAAACTTGGTTTACACGTTTTAGTCTAAGTGTCTCCGATTAGTGCACCACTCATGGTGAGTTGGGCGTTTGACACGTTAATAAAGTTCTTATTGATTTATTAACTGACTGACTGACTAACTGATTGGTTGTTAATTGACTAATTGATTGATTGATTGATGCGCTTTATTTGAGTGTCAATGCATGTATTTAGCACGAAAGTACTAATTGGGGACACTATTTTTTACGTCTATTACTGGAGACGGGACCGCCATTTTACGTGTTCATTCGAGCTACGAAATGGTCCACCCGCCTGCAGGGCAAAGGTAGTACCTTCATTTCTCAGTTATTTTAAGACCCGGTTCCGGGAATCGAACCCGCGACCTCCCGCTCTGAAGTCAAGCGCTCTACCGACTGAGCTAATCCTGCCGTGGATTGATTGATTGATTGATTGATTGATTGATTGATTGACGCTTTATGTAAACAAAAGAGTCGGTTGGCAGACCTACCTCAACGGTCTAAGGGTTCTCAATGCTCGGAAGACTTTCAAGGCTCCAAGCACTTCCGGCGCAGAAGCAGTGCTGTAGGTAATGATGACGTCAATCCAGGAAACCAACACAAGGGTACCATCCAGAATATTCCATCCGTCCTTCAGGTAAGATCCAGGACCAATAACAAGACCATGAGCGACAATCTGTAATGAACAGTCATGATCACTTGTGAGTGGTAATCTCTACCATCACTGTATGAAGCGCTCTATAGGCTCCCTTTATTCCTATCTTTACAACTCATTTTTCTATGGAATTAATAAGGTGCTCTACTTGTAAAGATATGTTTTCAAATTTTTACCCAGGCGATCATTTCATCTAGTACAAATCAAGTAGAGGAAGGAGGCTTTTTTATGCTTGTCTCCCTCTTTCTCAGCTCATTATTTTCGCCTTCTTCATTTTGTGATTGCGAGTGGCAATACTGAAAGCGTCATATGTGACGTTAATTTATTCATATAAACCCTTTATACTTCTTTTAAAGCTCAAAAAGTCAACTATAAAAAAGTTTTTAGACTTATTCATGGCTCATATTTTGGCCAGTTAAGAGTATCCATAATATATGCAATTGATATAAATGGGTAATTCGCGTATATAAAGGCTTCGAAAGAAGCATTAAAGAAACAATGGAATTGGATGTTTTGTAGCCGCAAGCGGTCGAGCCAGGTGCATGAAATCGTGCACAATAAATATTAAACTGAAAGAATAATAGAGGCATAAATGCATTAATGTAGGTTGTTGAGTAAGTTATCTGGACCTTGAGCTTCCTTGAGAAAGATGAAACCTTTCAGTGCTCTAAGTTCTTACTGAATCATCCTCTGCTTAAAATATTGTGCATGGTTTTAGTTTCAGTATGCCATAGTGGAGGTCGAACACGGCAGTTTATTACTAACAGAGAAATCAAAACAATTCATTTAGTAAGATCGATTTACCTTCATAGTCATTTCAACACTGAAAATTCCGGTCAGCACAACCATCGCGATGTCAATTATTTGGCGTTTCTGTGAATACAAAAGGAGCCAAAAAAGCTGAGCTTTCCGATTGAAGCTATCAGTGACTAGCAAAGTCTACCGCGAACTTAAGGCAATATTACCGACCTCATCAGTTCATTTTTTAACTAATTTTGCTGTCATAGATATGATTTTACACATGCACACAAACAAGAGATTGAGATGTGATCATTTTTGCTACAAAATGATAAAAAGCCAGGAATTATATTAAAGAGACATGTGAACTAGACAACTTCTAAAAGCAAATGGAGATTCAGTCGACTCTCTCTTAAAGGACACCTCTATAAGACGGACACCTCTCTAAAACGGACAATTAGAGTTGGTCCCTGCCTTTCTTTACTCCGTTTATTTGACTCTCTATAAGACGGACACCTCTCTAAGGCGGACACTTAGCGCCGGTCCCAAAGGTGTCCGTCTTAGAGAGAGTTGACTGTATATCTCCCCGGCTCTACCTTTGGATGCATGTTCGGCTCTTCTACTGCCAGGACAACGCAGCTTGTTAGAATAAATAACAGAACCACGTAGTCAAAATATTTGTGTTCACAGACTGCAATCAGAAAACGACGAAACCTGGCAGAAAAATAGAAACGGCAGCAAATCAAGTCTTTAAAACCATGGTAAAAAAGATGTTCAATAATACTAAAAAAATTGTACATTTCAACGATCTACTGCCACCCTGTTGGCACTGGTCTACCGAAGGGCCGCGGGTTTAAATCCCGGCCGGACAAATTGAACTGTTTATTTTGTAGTGACATCTGCAAACGGTTAGAGTTGTAAATCTTCTTGCCCCCTAGACAATAAATCGTAGGCCCCGTATCACATCCCTTGCTCATGCTAAAATCTTTTCGTAAAGATTAGGGGCTGTAGACCGCGGTGGGTGGTCTATCTTCTGTGTCTGTGCATATCTAGCCGGATTTTTGATAACGTTACCGCCAAATGGACCGTTTGCGTCCAAAAGTTTTTTTCTCCAAGGTAGCCATTATAAGAACTAAGAGTGCAACCATCGCTTTTTTTTTCTTCTCCCCGCTCTTTCTTCTTCTCCTTTCCTTTTCCATCGTTAATGTGATTTTGGAGCTTCTCAGGCTTAAGAAACCTGCCTTTTGACGCCTTCTCACTCAAATGACTGCAAATTTTGTTAGGTTGGTATTCAAAAAATCGACTAGATATGTATTGCTGTATCAGTTTTACGTAAGCTTTCAATTTACACTTTATCTATAACCCACTTTGTCAAATGGTAATGATCTTGATGATGATGACAATTATGATGATGATGATGAGTTGTTTTTTTTTTTTCAGTCAGTGACATAGGCGGCACGAAAGAAAAAATCAGAGTACTCCTAATAGGAGTTGAAACTATGACCTGGTTTCTATTCCAGATGATGATAATATAATGATGATGACATCTTCTAGGCATGATATTAGAAAAGGGTATTTAACGATGAATTTGTTTTAGTTTTCACAGTTTTTCCTCGAGATATTATAAGGCATGTTACCCTTTGAACAATTCCCAACATTCTTTACAGAATGGAACATTTTTTACACATTCGTACCTGCTAGAGGCTGGAAAAAGATACAGGGACCAATCCCTTCGTTGTTGTCCAATGTTTTGGTCTTTTTCCTTCTTCGGCTTTGAATATAGAAAATATATCAAAGATGGAGATTTATTCAGAATTACAAATTGCATTTAAGTTACATATTGATTTAAAAATGAAAGCTGCTTATCATACATGTACAAGACTTCTTAATATATGGCTGATTTTTACCCACACAAAGAACCAGAAATTCTCTTGGGAAATTTTATTCTGATATTGATCAAACCTTGACTTGGTGTTTTAATCAGTTACGCATAGCAAACCCTCATCATGATCAAATGCCGGGACTAATTAAGGAATTGCCTTATCGCCCACCCCCCGGCCCATAGCCGTTCTGGTCAGGGTAGGCGAGGAATCTGTTTTGACATGCCATTGTCAAACCTCGCTCTTTTAACCTAGTATTACCTTACTTTCTGGAGCGTAGCTTTCACGCTGTTGATAAATATCACCATCCCTGAGAGTGTTGTGAAAACCTGTTTGATATGACTGTATTCCAGTGGGAGATGGGGACGTCCCTGACTTGCGCAGACGTTCGGTCGTGTCGATACCCGCACTATTGCTTGCTTCAATAACGGAAGAATCAGAAATTTCTGGCTTGAATTCAAATGTTCTCGTTGACAAAGCCTCTTCATTTCGTTTAGTTTCACAAATTTCAAGATCCTTTTCTAAATTATCGTTCCTTTCAAAGCCCGAATTAGTGGCGGAGATTTCGTGGTCCGCTATCCTTTGGTTCGAGTGTCCTGTTCGTCTGATGATCGACATCGAGGCCTGCCGCATTCGCTTCAACTGTGGTAATGTCAGCGAGGTGTCTTGTGGTTGATAGGACAAATCATCGACTCGCTTTTTGTTTGTACCTTCTTTGGGTTCCTGATTTACTAAGGTTAGAGTTGGCGCAAAGTTGGACTTCAACTGGAACGTTGTTCCTGCAAGAAGGGATATTTAACGCAAATGAAACTTAACCTTTAGTTGAAGACTGACTATAATATTAATTTTTGTTTGTTTCTTTACGTTTCTTATCATTTGTTTTCTAATAACGGAAGTTGAATTTCTACCTGGGTCACAGGGTCTGAAAGGGGGCGGGGGGGGGCCCTGACCCAGAAAACTCGCTCCTTCTTCACGAAAATCCTACACCCCGCACTTTTCTACATCGCTTTCCCGAATTCCTTTTTTGTTTCCAAAAACAATACTGAATAACAATAATAATGATGAAAAAATAATTAAGAAAGCATGCTCTATAGTTTAGTTTGATCCGCGGTAATCGGTTCCCGGAGTGAAAGGAGACCCCACTTAGTTTGCTGCTCAAACGTATTGTTTCCCGAATTCCCAAAATAATTCCCGAGTAACTGTAAGATCCCGCTTCCCGCAAAGATATTTTTACTTTTCTCGAATCCAGCACCGCATTTTGGTTAAATCCTGGATCCCGAAAATACCCTTGCAGACCGTATTGTCAGAGCCAGGTCCTCGTTCGTCAAAATTTCTCTTTCCATTTTGTTAGTTGCAACCTACACCCCACAGACATATTAGCACAATATTAAAAGCTCTTTGTTAGTCCTACCAATTTATGCTACATACCTAGAGCGTTGCGTACTCCGTGACCGCAAAATTCGGGCGTGGCCTCTTGACAACAGCTCCCGGGACAAGACTCGTTTGAATCGCAATAAGAGATTACTATATGGGGCTTGCTAATCGTCTCTGAATTAGAATCAGGATTTTCCATTTTTCTTTCATTCTTTAGAGGGAGATTTTCTTTCTAGAGGATAAAAAGAACCGTTCAGAACAGGTAATGACTGAATATATATGACAATGCGCAGAAACCTTTTCCTCTGTTAATAGTGAACTGGTTGCTTAAGGCGCAAATTGATAATCATTGTCCATGCTCGTTTCTGCTCTCCTTGAGGAAACATAACAAATTTTCCCACCTGAACCTTTCAGTTACCAGCACAACGCTTTCCACGTACCAACTGATGAAGGTTTAATCCTACATCGTTGCTCTTAAGAAGTACGTTCCTTTTTGTGAGCTATAACTTGGCATATTTTCATTTACAGGTTAATTAAAGCATTGCACATAAATGAACCCTGGAAAATCACCCCGGGCATGCACGCTTACCCCAGAGTTTGTGAATCCTTCCACCAGTATTGCCACGAGTAGGTTAAACAACACATAATACCCAACAGCCATCAGGGTCGTAAAGTACAGCGCTGCCCACTTGTTTGTACTGCGCATGCCATCATACATTACTCGATTCCAGTTCTCTTGGGTAAGGATCTATGTTACAGAAAATTCACGGTTTTAGTATGAAGACTCAGAGAAAAGTGTAATGTTTTTAGACAAGACGCTAAAGTGAGTAAGTGTACAAGGTTTGATCAAAACAACATACGCATCCCCTGATCCGTAAGTTTTTCTACAAATCAATTTTAATTACTTTTTACTCGTAAGAAAAAGAGGGAGTTGGAAAGGTAGGATAATTTCTGATTTTGATCCAAGAGTCATTGATCACCAAATTTTTCAAAAAATTATATATATATATATGAATCGTTTTTGCTATCTAGACTAACGGGAATCGAAGTTTCTACATAAAATAATACTTTTGTGTTTGATGGTGTATCTACTAATCAGTAGCGGATAGCAACGGAGAAGTTGTAAAATTTACACAATCAGTCAAGCGAACATTTAACCTGACGCTCCATGCGGACTGACCGCACCAGGCCCCAGTTGTTCAAAAGGTATATAACGGTATCCATCAGATAAATCACTATCCAGTGGATAGAGCAATTGGTTTCCCCAATACTTATCCACTGGATAGTAATTTACCCGGTGCATAACGTTATCCATCTTTTGAACAACCGGGGCCTGATGGATAAAAATTATGCTTGACACGATAACCGAAGGTATACCTGAAACACAGATACCATTGCCCAAAGGAAGTCATCAAAATTACTCCTGGAGGTGACAAGCTCTCCTTCAGCGTTCTTGAATTCAAATTTTCCACCAAATAAATTCATACCAAGGATTGCAAAGGCGAATATGAATAGGAACAGGAGACCGAAAAAGGTCATCACACTTGTCATGGTTTTAATAACCACGAGTAACTGGTATCGAACTGGTCTGACAAGTTTGAAAATGCGGAGAAGTCTGATGCTACGGAACACTGATAGGGCGGAATTCCCTTTGGAAAGAAGTATCTCGCAGACACTGAAATTTAAAAGGAGATGGTGGCGTTATTAAATTATGACAGGGTACCGGCTTAGGGCCTTGAATTTAAACCGAGTCACCTGGGTCCAAACCCTCTCTTTTAGGCCGGAAGTTGTTCTCGGTCATCAAGACTTCAACTCCTCGGCAATGCTTATCAGTAGCCAACTAATCAAATTATTTACTGTTTAAAGCCTTGAAAGAAAATAAGCGGACGGTTTTATGGACCAACACTGAACTGTTTCACCTCCTGCCAGGTGGGTTTTTTTTAGCTCGTGATTATTTTAAATTTGAAATAGTGGTATAGATATTTTTATAATACATTAAAAAGGTGACATTTTAGGGTATGAGTAGCTGAAAATCACAACTCTAGCGTCAACCAATCAATGATCAATAATTGGTCAAAGTAAGTGCCAAAATCTTAATAACAATTACTTAGCAAAGAAAACCAATAATAAACAATCATTTATTGGATGAGGTTTTAATAATCAAGGTCGAGGTAAGTGTTATCAGCCGAAGCCGAAGGCCGAGGATGATAACACTTACCGAGACCTTAACTATTTAGGATATCACAAAAACCGACTCTAATAATAGTTTTATTATACATTGTTTTGAAGAAAATAACGACAAACACACAGTCGCAAGCAACCTGAATTGATATTGTTATTGAAAATCATGCATTGCGCGCGAAACCCACAGCTTAGTCAATTATCTGCTAACAGATCTGTAGGTTGCGCTGGTTTCCAAAATTAGCTGTAGGCTCTTAGCCAATGAGAAGACAGATAGTGAGTTCAATGTATAGTAATAGACAGTAAGATAATGACAAGTTTTGTCATTATTTTTAAAGTTACCAGTACTTGAGTCGGCGAGGCTTTGCATTAAGGGACATAAATCAATATTTAATTACCCATCCATTCTCGTAGCGCAGTGATTAAAATCAACTTCTCGAGACATAGCATTCCTACCTTACAATGACAATTAATCCATCAAACACATTTTGTCCGTTGTTAAGATACATAGTAATTCCATCTCCCAGTAGCTTTAGTATCATCTCAATCCCAAAAATGGATACGAAAATTATGTTTGTGGTCTCCAGAGCAACAGTTAGACTATCCGGCTGCGATAGAAAACATCAAAGATAAAGCACAAGTACCCCAAATTCTATGGAAATTAATACAGACCATGTGACTTCTTTTCAGCGTTTTGTGGTTGTTGTAATTTGGGCGTCATGGCAACAGTATGGTAACAGCGAAATTATAAGGGAGGGGTCTGTGATCACAAGTGAGACCCTTTATCCTAGATCTAAAGAATCTTACCATCCACTGCACTGGCATGCATGAATTAGCGTGCTTTTTTTTATAATTTTGGTCGTACGTGGAAAAGAACTACTACTACTACTACTACTACTACTACTTCGATTTAAAAATACCAAAAACTACTTCCTACTAGAGCTTCTCTGCCTGTTGACTTGTTTTTATGTGACTAGGAGGGGCTATTAATTAAGTTGCTTCCTCTTTAGTGGATATATCTTAGGAAAGCAATGGAACTTTAATTTACTAGAATCGCTCTCAATCACTCCAGAAACCACAGAAAACTGAGACAACTAAACTTGGTTGATTGGTAGCACTACACAGATCTGGGTAGTGACAACTCATCTCGCTGGGAAACAAGTGGCGGCGTCGCGAAATGTCGACTGTTTTATCAGGCTAATGTTTTCCTTGCTAATAAATCTGCCTATTATGATCTCGACTTCTTGTAAACCACTATAATCTTGAAAAATACTTAATGCATACCTGATTGTAATGTTCAAGGCCCATGCAGATCATGTTCAGTAGAATAACACTCATTATGAAGAACGTGAACTGCTTGCTAACAGTAATTTTTCGGCAAAGACCTCTGAACTTCTGCCAAATGCCATGATTCGTTGTAACATCATACGAGGCGCTTTGGCGTAAGTTAAAAAGACTTTCAAACATATCGTCTTCACTCTGTGTAGAGATACTACGATGAGATAGTGATGGTTTCTTTAGGGGGGCAGTAACTGGTTTGATATCATCTTCTAGACCCTTATTTGAAGAGATTTCTTGAAACGAAAGGTCACTGCTCGATAAATTATGTTTAGGAGAAGTTGAAAAACCCTCTACTTCTAGTTTGACAGGATTTGCTCCAACCTCAATAGAATTATCAGGGTCTATGTCCTCGTTAACTATTTCTGAGGGCCTGTACGTTGAGATAACAGGAGTTGGAGTGCAATCCAATACGTGAACTGGCTGGCTAAAGCGCCGCTTTTTTAATGCATCTTTATCGTTACGACGAAGTGATGACTTCTTTTCGACCTTTAGTTCCATTTTGGGTTCATCTTGTTTTCCAAAGTTAACGCTGGAATATTGTGGGTTTATTTCCGCTGAAACGGTTGTGGATGTAGAATGTTCGGCTTTATCGATGTTAGGATTTTTCCTCATTCTAGGGCTACTGTTACTCGACGCAAATGCAAAGAAGCCCACGGTGGCGGTCGGTGAGGGAATGTTTAAAGTTACACTTGTCTTCGTTTCCGCCATGATGTCTTCGAAAGAAACGGCTGATGCTGTTTCGGCATGTATTGATAACGTATGTGAGCACGTGGAAGTTCTTGAACTTCTTCGAGAAGCTTGTTCATGAGTCGAAGTTAGACATTTTTGATACAGATTAAACTCCTCGGACAATGGAGGAAATGATACCTCTTGTTCTCCTTCTTCTTGGACCTTTATTTCTGGTATTTCCGATGAACGAGCCAGATCAGAAACATTTCGCACGTTAGAAAGCATCACCGGAGAAGCCGGCACAAAACAGTTGTACAAGTGGTGATGAAAGTGGTGATGATGATAAAAGTGGTGATGATGGTGATGAACGTGAGGTTCTTTATCTTTAGAGGCGCATTTGCATAAGTTTTGAAGAAACTTGACAAACGACATCAGTGACGATGGGTGGTAGAACCCAGTCTTTTTTTTACTATGCGCCATTAACTCTATCTCACGTGCCTTTGTTTCTTGGAACTGCATTGTGATTACCACTAAGCACAAGTTCACAAGGAAGAATGAACCCATCTATCAAATAACAAAGCCAGATGTGATAACATCAATAACTCACCATACACTGAAAGATATAGATAATATATCCCCTTAAATCCCAACAAAGAAGTATAGTTGGTATATTTTAGACCTGTTTTGTGCAGTGAAATCTCTTCAAATTGCGGTGGACTACATTAACATCGATAAAATCATAGAATGTTTTCTTTATCTCACCCCCCTTCCCTCTCAAGGTTGAAAAACATGATAATCTCTTCTATATATGTTCGAGTTATTACAATTCTTGTGATAACACAAAACGGTTCTTGCAAAGTCAAAGCGTTAACACATGATCTTTTGAAATCATATTGACAAAATCTTAGGCACCTGCTAAGTGCTGATAAAACTAAACAGGGCATATGTAAACAGCTGTTAACTCACCACTATCAGCACAACAAAGTAAATCCAGTTCCAGAAGCTGTGAGAATCTTGAACAAAATACATGATATCTGACCAACCTTCGAGGGTAATAACCTGTTTAAAATAAACGTTTGTGTTTTTATTATTATTTTCTTCTCCAGTTGGTGCTTGCACATACTGTTCTAAGAAAAATGGTCTTATTTAGTTCATCTTCACAGACAAACTAATGTCATTATTTGAGTTCAGGTAATGTCAATATGCGCATGGGTGAACTTAAGTTTTATCAGGAGCCATAATCGGGGGAAGAGCTCCCGGTTTTATAAATCAGTAGTTGTTAGCGCATCGAGCTAGTAGCATATGCTAGGCTCTCAGTCGGTAAGGACGAGCGAAAAAAGATTAGCCAGAAGAGAGAGGGTATCAAGAGCCTGTAAGCATCTTTTTAAATACCTCAATCCGACTACTACCCCGCTCACTTCCTGAAAAACCCTTTATCGTGTCAGAATGTCAAACGTCAATACGACAACAAAATACACCTTATTTGAGTGTCAATGTATTTAGCACGAAAGTACCCATTGGGGACACTATTTTTACATCTCCTACTGGAGATGGGACCGCCATTTTACGTGGTCATCCGAGCCACGCGCGAAGGTCTAGGCATTTGCAGGGCAAAGCAGTACCTTTATTTCTCAGTTATTTTAAGACCCTGGGTATTGGTCCGGCCCCAGGAATCGAACCCGCGACCGATACCGCTCTGCATTCAAGCGCTCTACCGCCTGAGCTAATCCTGTGCGGTGTTTCACATGCTTGAGATGTTTGTTAGACTCTGCGCGCGCGAAAACAAATGAATGACGTAAATGTTGAAGTAAAATGTTCCAATTGACCAATCGCAGGGTGTGTACCAGGAGCTGGTGTATCGGCATGAGGTATTAGGGAGCTTTAGCAACGACGATGGCGATGGGAAGAGCAATAGATTTATTAAGCAAAACAATAACCTTGCACGTGAATCACGCTTTTTTGTACATTTCTTTGCCATTGGCTGGACGACAACGGCGTGAAAATGCCTACTTTCACGTTTTATGGAGGATGCAAACAAACCACGACGAATTTTTCTTTCTCTCTCTAACTTTTAGTGGGATACCCAAGAAATCAACTCCTGGGAAAAACTCGCCTACATTTATATTTCAGCGAAGTGGAATAAACGCGACAAAGTTTGAAAAAATGCGAATTTATTTTAAAAGTGAAGTTATGTTTTCGCTAACGTCTCAGTCGTCGATGCTAAAGTTCCCTTAAAACAATGCTATAAGCTCTACTACTCTGTCTCTCCCCAGCCCCACGCGGTTTTCCCGCAACTTTTCGCGATTCTCCTTCCTCATTACCTTGGAGCCTGGAACAAGCCAGCGTCGAGCTGGAACCTTAACTTTTCAGTCTTGTTGTCTACTTAAGCTAGAGATTTGCTGTCCTTTGGCTCTCTTCAACAGGGGGTATAAGTGGGTACCCGGTGACATTGATGCCGCTGGCTTTAACACTGTGATCGGTTAAAATCCTTTTCAAGTTGTTTCATGTAAACAAGACTGAGATCAGCTGAAGTAACGGGCTCCATCTTATCCCACAGGAAACCGTTCGTTTCAATACAAGGTCTTTTTCGATACAACTCGTTTCGATATGAACCGAACCGGTGAAATTGCACAAAAATTTCTTTCGCTGGAAGTATTGTTTGCGCATGCTCAAGAAAAAAATTTGGATTGGGTGAGCCATTCTTCGTTCATTAAGCCAAGTACGTGGAGCTATTGTCAACTCAACAGAACAAATTTGGTCGAATTAACTTGTATCAAAAACGGCGAGTGTATCAAACGACTTGTAACCATCCCACATCACGCCTCATTGTTTACTAGATAGTGCAAATAATGAACATTGGCAATAGTAGAGAACGTTATTTACCTGAAATATGGCAATCCATGCAATACCAATGTTATCAAACGATGTAGTGTCATAGAACGGATTAGGTCCATCAGGTTGGCAGGTACTATAGTACATGTTCCAATTCACGCACAGTGAGTTATTTCCAGCATAGTTATTATCAAAAGAAGCGTTACATTCCTTATTGTTCTGGTAATACGGATCAATATCGGAGCACTTGCTGGTGCCATGGTCGTCTGGTAAAGAGCAGACGAAATCTGGACTGGTGAAGGACGGCTTATAATATTTTGACTGGTTATATCTGAAAGCATAAATTAAAACAGCAACTTTAGGGGTCACTCATAACTAAATTACAAGCCACTTAGTATCGTTAGTAAATAGGCTATCAGTCAAGTATGAGAGCGTCTTTTAAAGGTACGGTTAATGTTTAAATGTACGTTGAGGGTAAGAATTAAAAAGTGGCTCAAATAGTTTAGCAAACGTCAAGTTAACGAATTTTAGGGGGTCGATAGCTCGTGACTCGATCCCCACAAATACACTGCCTCGCCCCTAGAGTAATCAACAAACAGTCCCATTGAATTTCAATTTTCCTTTTTTTTTGTCATTTCAATTTTCTTGGTTCCTCGCCTGGGGCGAAAGTCCCGACAATAGTTAATTAACGTGGACCGGAAATCTGTTGTTGTTTACAATTAAAAGTGAAGTTCAAATAGTTTTCCTGATAACATGATAGAACTACCGGTTAACAACAAAAAAACAAGGCTGGTTTGTTAGAAAGGACCCGCGCTTTTAACCTTTTGACATTTTGACTTGAACTTTGGGCCTGGAAAGTCATAAGGGCTTTCGAGAAACGGGTCCCTGGTTCGTTTTGAACAGGAAATGATGCTACTGTGTGAATACCTGGTGAAGAACATTGAACTCTCATTCAAGTTTGTAAAGCAGCGGTTTCTCAGTTTTCCCTGCCACAACTGTACGCCAATGATACCGAAGACGAAGAATATCAGAAAAGATAACATCAGTACATTGCCCAGCATTGGAAGTGTGTCCAAGAGTAGCGTCACTAAAATACGAATGCCTGCAATTCAGAATTACATACAAAAGGAATCAGTAAACAAGTATTAAAACACAAAGCAGTAGATACTTGTCAGACCTCGGTCATGTGACCACTCATAATGTTTTCTTGAGCCCGTGGAATGTATCAGTAACGCCGTATCTACCATTTGCGAATTGTGCATGAGGAGGCTAGGTCATGATTGTGTCGCATTGCACTATGGGACTGTTTTTAGGACACCACTGTCACTCAGTTCTATCAGTTAAAAATGGCTATTACAATACTTGATTACGAGGTTACAAAGGAAAGGCGACTGGGTCAAAATATGTCAGGAAAACCATATCCACAAAGGTATTCGACGCAACGCTAACAAAGAACACCCAGTCTGACCCTGTCTCGTGAAAAAACCTTTAAATTGCCATTATAGGGGGTGGTATGTACTGAAGACGAGATGCCATTATACATGCATGACCTATGCTGCTTTGACCATTTAATTTAAATTCAAGAAGAGTTCTCACAAAGCAACAGATAAACCTTATGAGGCCCTGAGAAGAGGTTGACTAGCCGACCACAATTAAGAATTTATGCATATACTTACTTGGAACTTTGTTGATTGCGCGAAGCGGTCTCAAAACTCTGAAAGCCCGTATAATGGTCAGATAGTTACCCCGTTGGACTGCTTTCTCAATAAAGCTAAAAAAAAAATAAGTGAATAGGTGCTCTTAATCACTATGGAGATTGATAAATTAACGAATCCAATTTGATCCCATACATTTATCAATATGGCCTTCCTTTTCCTCTCCTATTAGGGTCAAGCAATTTCCCCCCTTACCTGTCCCCTATTGTCTTCACTAAAACAGTCTATTTTCCCATGAAAAACGTACTATGAAGAGGTGAAACTTCAGCAGTTACAAACCAAGAAAGACTGATTTAAGAGAGAAAGAGAGGGTTTTGTGCTCAATTGTTTGTGCCGCGAGTTAAGTTAATCGTAAGAAGTGCTGGTTTTTTAGCGTAGCGGGAAATTTTTTAGTAGAAAAATGTATTTTCCTTTGAGAGAAAATCCATGATTTATCACATTAATCAATTAACTACCTTATACCAATTTCCAAAGTTAGGCATGTCAGCAAAAGCCCCGTTGCTTATCAATGTGTTCTCTTGGCGAAGTCGAAAAAATTAATGGATGACATTGAACAAAATATCACGATATGGCAGTGGTAGTGAGTAGCTCAAATATCTGCCTCTAGTCTGTCTTCGGCATCTTCAAATAATCTACCGGGGGAATTGAAACTCATAATATTTTGCGATACGTTAATTGATTGATCATTTAACCAGTATACTTGTTTGCCTTATAATCCAAGTAAGCAAAAAGACGAAAGTAACATTTTCCTCCAAAGGCATGGACCAAAGTGAGCATTAGCACAACTTTGTCTAAACCTGACAAACAATTTTTTCTTGATGCGGCTGCGTATACGCAGCCTTTTTTCCTATTGTTATTGTCTGCTGGTAACGTAATGATCTCTAGACCAATCAAAACGTGTGGAAAATTATGTTTATGATAAAGTTGATTAGCTCTTACCCAATGACGACAATAAAGCAATCGAGTCTGTTCCATTTATCTTGTAGGTAGCCTTTTTTGCCGATAACTCCCATTGCCACCATCTTAATCACCATTTCAGCAACAAAAAAAGCGAAGACAAAATGTTCGATGTTTTCAAGCACTTGACACCTGGTTGTGACACACTGTTTGTCCAGTGGATTGTACATGGCTAATGTGACGCAATTTATGAAGATAACAAACATGCTGATTCGTTCAAACCATGTTCAACAATGTTAAGAATTCTAAAACGCACAAAACTTTTTACTTATTCTGTCTACAAACGAGGGCAAACAACTTTATCAACTCAAAATGGCCTATAAGGTTTTTATGACTAATTTGTGATTGGTAAAATCCAACTAGTGGTCTATTATCAATGTTGCTAATTTTTTGCGAGAGGTTTAGTTGGCGTAGACAAACATCTCTTTCAATGGTTTCTCTGGTTACTTCCATGACTCTACCATTGAATCAAATTTTTTGTTCTATTACTTGCCAATGTCGATGTTATTCCGAAACAAAAACAACAAAATACCAATTCATGTCATCCATAACAAAACTAAAAGACTGCAGATGGTGTGCATCAGTTACATAACTAGATGACGTGTATTTTATAGATGCGATACGTGCAGCTCTTGCAAGGTGTAATTATGCTAATTTCAATCACCAGACCTTGTCACGGTTTTCGACGCCATCTTGACGAGTAGCTAGGCAAATGCGTGAGAAATTACAGTGTTTGAATGAGAATCCAATGTCGAATAATTTCCGTAAAACGGCTGTTCTGGAAAAAATATGGATTGTAAACTAAAGCTTCACAGCAAAGGATTTTACTGACAAATTTTTAGGGCCGTTACTGTGCTTAAATTTCTCCAGAAGCTTGCTTTAGATTTTCCATATATTTTACAGACAAATGTATAGAAAATTTTAAAAAAGGTTCTAGGTCTTCTAGCGCATGTAACGCCCCCAATTCTTTTCAGTAGAATCCTTAAGAGTGAAGCTTTAGTTTACAATTCATATTTTTTTCAAAACAGCCGTTTTACGGAAATTATTCGACATTAGATTCTCATACAAACACTGTAATTTCTCACGCGTTTCCCCACAGGTAACCCAGGCTCCGTGATAGTACCACAGTACGGTTCTAGTAAAATAGCAGTGTTTTTATGGGGTTAAAATACGATCCTAAAATTTGTAGGAAATACTAAATATAAGTCAGTGAAACTTACCCTGCAGTTAGTTGTTGTTGTCCTTACTGCTCCAACAAAGTTTCCTGATAATTTGTTCAAATTCACTCTATATATTATAATTGTATATAGAGTGAATTAAGTCGTGCATCTTCACGATAGCAAGATATCTTTTTGGGGTGGTTGATTTTTCGATAGTTATCTCATTTCAAACGTGTATTCGCTAGAATTCGTCATTCAACTGGCATGTGTAACTAAGCAACACCCAGCACAGTTTGACATGCAAGCGTTAGTTTGGTTGAATAATCTATTCATGGTGAAATTTTTTAACTGTATAGAACTTATTTCCAAAATGATTTCATGTTATCGCCCTTAATCACTACTCCATAACTAAAGATCAAAAGTTTTTATCCTCTTGCTTTCCTCACAAACCATAATAGGTTTGCTGGTTTGTTATATATTTCTCGCGTTTAAAATTAAATTATTTGTTTGTTAAATGATAGTCGATTATATTATGAACTTCATGTATGCCTCAGAATTTCCCATCAGAAATTTCACTTTCGGTCAAACGCTTACCTAGAGACAAATTAATACGAATGCTTACCGTAATCAAGTTGATATTTAGCAAACCTACTTGTACAGTTTACACTGATTCCAAAAGGATATGGCCATTTTATGAGCTGAATTGTCCATTGCCTTGGCTTGCTATCTTTGGCGATTAAAAGACAAGAGATTGATTCAAATTCAAAGCCATCGTCCACTTTTTCTTCACCATGAATTTTCACTTGACTGGTTGAGTGGGCTTCCTTCATTCTTTGTGTCAGTTTCGTTTACTTCTTTAGCGAGAGGTCCTCTTCATAAATAGCGCTCATGTTTCTGCGTACGGTCTAGCAAAAAGCTCTATTTCCGCAATGTTTGTATAAGCAAAAACGTGACTTGTGAAGATATCCGCTCTTTTGTGAGTCACATATGCGTTCCATTGTGGGCTGGGATTTTAAAATCCTTCGGCTAACAAGCAGAAAATTAAAGCAAAATATGTAAGAATTAATTTAGATGTTAATCAAGCTATACGCCATGTTTGAAGGCTGAAAAATCTTCGCAACCAGTTGTTAAGCTGAATCTAAACATAATATTTATAAAGTGAATGTTTTTCTAGAATGACACTCGCCAAATTTTAAGTTCAGCTTCAGCTACGAAGATCTAAGTAACTTTGTGGATTTAATTGATGAAGAAAAACACCTGTTTCTATTTTTGCAGCCATCCTCAACGTACTGACCACCAAAAATATTGTCGTTGACTCAGTGAAGTTTAATTCCGCGATTCTAATTCAGTGCAAAGAAACGTGTAATGTGACAGAGTGGCCTGCTGATATTAATTTCGTATTGCCATAATTGCTTATAACAAAAATATTTATGTAAGAAAAAATGAAGTAAAAAGAAAACATCTGACTCTGACGAGCTCTTTCCGTAAACATAATATAACGATTTATCCCATACAATTCACATTCCCTACATGCATGCGTGTGAATATTTTTTTCAATCTTGTGAATATAATCGGGAAATTTTAGTTGTCTTCTCTGAATAGTGACAACGGAAATCTTTTAAATAATAGACTATAAACAAAACCCACAAGCAACAACAGATATGATCATTAAACTGATTAATGAAATGATTAATATTCACAGAACACGTAGACATTATTTTTCAACTATCCTAATTCATATCTCTAGAATTTTATTTCATAGATTTGTTTTAAAAAAGAAGGCCTTAAGTTCCCCAGTGGCTTTTAAAATAAAAGAGTAAGATTTCATCGACCCGCAAAATAAGAAATATCGTACGATAGTTACTTTTGATGTTCATCAGTCCACCGCGATCAAACTGCTCGTCAGGCTTCTTTTCAATTATTCACTTTATTAATATGTATTTATTTATTTTGTTTCTGTCTAGTTGCTAAGATGAAACCGGTTTCAATTTTTCCTAAATAACGGGTTTCTGTTCATTTTGTAGAATGTCGCCGGCAATTTGGCAATGAGTTTCAAATACATAGCTTTCGGGGGTAAATTTCCAACAGTTTATAGTTGTTTGGCACCATATTTGGTAAATTATTAAACTTTGAACAGTGAAAATGAGGACTCTAAAGCACTGAGGCACTTCGTTTTTGCTATTATATATTTTGCTCGTTTGACCGCCCGATGACGGTGATAGGGTGATGCCGGTCTCTAAGGCAACTTACCATAAAAGTAGTTTCACCTGCTGCTCTGAATTATTTATCTCAGTGCCAGTTCAACAGCGAAAGCGTAGGCTTAAAACAGCCGTCAAAGACAATTACATCCTATTGGAAAGAAAACATACATACGAGGACGTGCCAGCATCCATACACGATATGTATTCAAATTTAATTGCCGACTTCAGCCGCTTCTTTATCAGAGGCTCCGCGCAGGGGGAAGGGCTGGGGGGAGGGCATGCCCCCACCCCCCCCCCCCCCTTACTTTTTGGAAAAAATAGTAATAAAAATAACATTTCCAAATAAAAGGAATCTTTGATGGAATAAGAATATTCGACTGGCGAACCTCGCCGAAGCATCGAAATTTATGATTAGTCCGTGTCGATCCTATATCATAAGGTAAGCCCAAGAGAGACCTGTCGAAGAACAAGGGCCTCAGATGATTTTCTGGCGATGAACAGTTTATATAGAAAATCATACCAGCTAAAGTTAATTCTTACGTACGTTTCTTTTTGTTGTTGCTTTTGTTCTTTCATGGTTTTGGCTTTGAGGAGAGAAATCGAACAGACCTTTGACTGGCCAGTAATCTCTTTCATCTTGGATTTGAAAAATAGACTGAAATGTAACGGACCAAAAGAAGATAAAGGTAGGAAAAGTCAAGGCCTGTATAAGCCCCATTCCGAGCTCTCTAAATAAGTTATTTTTAGAAACAAAACGGCTAGAGTAAAATTCGAAGCGGAGGACCAGGTTAAAAAAAAATGTTAAAACAAAAGTTCTCTGGTTAGAAAACAAAAGGTGAAAAAAATTGGACTTTGGGCTGCCGGCAATAACATTTTGAAATCAGGAATTGTTATATTCCGTATCGAATTTCAGATCACTGCCGCTTTAATACATTACTCCAGACCTGGTATCAAATCTTGTGATAGTGTTGTCTAGTCGTCGATCGCGACGTTTTTGCCTGGATACAGTGAACTTTACAGCCATTTACAGGTGTAATGTATCGATAGTATTGTCTACCAGAAGTTGTGTTAGCGGAAGTTCTCGGTTACTGTAAACGTGCAAAGGATCATGGATATTTGTGTGGGCCATGCTTTCCGGGTGTCATGGCGGCCGAATAAAGTGTAGTTTCTTTCATAGTTAAATCTGGTTTATTACACGGCCATCCGGGCGTCATTGTTACAAGAGGCGATCGTCATATTGTTGTAGAAAGACAAGGTGAATACATTAAAAGATGAAAACATCGTAAAGAAATCAGACGTATGTGCAAGCGCTTTGTCCTTAAAACACTCATACATAATTTAGCAATCCAATTCAGAAAAGGACGGCCGGGACACTTGCCGGCTACGTAGGTACTATTTATGTTATTGAGAATTCTTTAAAAGTAATGCAAGGTTTCACAGAAAAGGGGGAGTCCCCTCTGCCAATCCAGAAATCCCCCATTTGAGTTTTTGCTCAGGTTTGGTTTATCAATGAAAAAGTGAACTTCTAAAAGACATGGTCGCTCTTGAGAGATTTTCGAACACGTATTGAGTCTGTGGTCAAGCTTCTTCGCCGTCAAACAAATTCAAAAGTGCTCTGTAATAACAGAATTAAATTTTCCACAACCTTTATCTCGTCTCTATAAATTTGTTAAAAAACAATAACAAAGCACTTGAAAGAACAACTGTTAGATGTCAATTTTTTACCAAAACTTGACCGACGCACTCACATACCAGGTATGCTTCTAACCCAAAATGAATCACAGTATAATTCTTAGCAAACACTACCCTAGTGAATTAACTAGTTACCTTGATATAGACAAATTTTGAATTTCTGTTGCAATGAATAAAGACAACTTACGTTTACACAGACGATATGTAATGTACAGTAGTTACATGGTCTTTAAACTATATAATAAAAGTCTTAGAAAAAACCTTTGATTGTAAACAGCCCTCCTAGTTTTAATGATTTCAATGCCTTAAAGCATGCCTGACTCAGTGTTATGACTGACTTGTAATAAATCAGGATGTTGCCGGCGACACCACTCGGTAACATCCAAATGAGAAAACATTGCTTTTGGCGAGCCGAAAAACTAATTGCCAGGTCATTTTTAGTTCGTTTGTTGTCGAATAAAATAATGAGGCTTAAGAACTTCGACCAGTTGTTCATAATTTTCTATAACTGTACTGGATCCGGTTACAACCGGCTATGTTTTCATTTCTCAATCTCATCAATAATGCATGTAACACATACTAGACAAGGAAACAAGGGAAATAACTTTTGAAAATCGGAATAATTACCATAAATATTGAAACCGTTTGCTTTGAATCTGTTGAAGCCTTTTGACACTTTTTCAACAAAACTTAAAGGAGAGAGTTTGCGATAATTGTCGATTTTAAAAAAAAAAATCCAATTCTTGGTTTTTCGTAGATTATCTAAATAATTTTTTTTTACAAGACCTCACTATGGAAGCTTCCAGACTACCGGTAATTTCGTCAACCTACGATATTCTTTGAAGACCAAGAAAATCTATTTTTGTAAAGTAAATATTTAATATTTTGCCCACAGAATGGCTTTGTGAAACTAAATTGTTGTGTAAAGACACTTAACGAATTTCAACGGAGCAGTGATTAGATTCGTTCAGGAAATGTCTAGTATATTTCATTCAAGGCTTTATCGTTCGCCAGCACTGTAATGCCAGGCATGGAACTTATAAAAAGATTTCTTTTTCACGGCTTGACGATTTGCGGCAGCATCTATATTTGAGATACAAATTCAGATATGTTTCTTACATAATTTGATAAGTAGTTTTTTTTTATTTTTCCAAAGTTCTTCAATGTTACGAAGTCACCACTGGACCATGTGCGAAAGGGATGTTGCGGGCTCAAACCCCGGCCAGACCACCAAACAGGGTCTATAAACAAACTCTGGTAGAACATGCTGGCCGTAGGAGTTTAAGATCTTAAGTTCACCTCAGATGATCTCGCTATTAGGCAATGCTGTTAGCCTTGTTTCCTTTGGATTATCAATTCAAAAGGGGCAGAAAAGAACCCTCACCTCTTCCTGGAAAGAGCAGGCGACCTAGAACCTAGTGGGACTGATCTGATACGGACCCGCAGAAATAATCGTTTTCGTGCTGTTGCGGATCGGCAAAGCTAATAAATGAAGTAATGAATAAATACGTGTCCTTCGCGTCTCAACTATTCTCAGTTACAGTTTGTGTTCTGAGCAAAGTATCATTGAGCAGGCAACGCTGGGTTTTTTCTACAAACATGGCAGAAAAATCTTTTAAACAAGACATATTATAGTTTATTTTTTCGGATCTAGTCAAAGTTATCATTTTTTTACTTCAATTACTAGTCGTGAGCTTACGATGTGCGTGAAGTTCCTTCGAATATATTTATGTTATTTATCGTCTGCTTTGCTTGCCTCAAAGTGAATTTACTTAACAAAAATATATTTCCATTAGCGGCAAAGACAAGGAAGAAAAATACAAGCTGATGCCGAGACAGCTTACATCGATCCCTCAAACACGTCACACTGTGTAATTAAAGCTTTCCTGTTGGACTTGTATTTATCCCTGGGTTTTTATCTCTCTCAGCGATCACTAACCGAAACAGAACCAAAAGCTAAACACTTAATGTAAGGCATTAAGCTATAAGAAAGTGACAAAGAAAGTGACAGGAAAACTCAGCCCCGGCCGAGACCAGTCTAGAACTAGTACATTTTTGGCTGGTTATTTAGGCTATAGAAATAGCAAATCAAGCACATACTTATAAAATTTCCAATCCAATCCCGAGAATCATGTTTAGAATCAGTTAATTTTATGTCAAGCCGATACTAGTCAACAAGAATTTCACCTGCTCGTGTTATGAAACTGGCAGACGCGATTTGCATAATGCGTCGGTCTGTAGTTAGTCTTGTAGTCACTCGTGGGCTTCACTATTTGCATGATACTCAACCCAGCAAGCCAAACTAAGTGTGGTATAAAAGCACTAAAAGATTACTCTTGGAATAAAAAATTAATGCACACCTTCAAAGAAAACTTTGCAATAAACAAATTTGAAAAAATTAGAATGCTCATTGAAACTTAAAGCGTGCTGCCGGGATAATATTTTTTTAAAAGAAAGTTTGTAGATCGAGTAAATAATGTAAAATAGCAGAAAAATAATCCTCTATGCCGGATTATGTAAACATGGACCGGTGTTATATATTTTTCTTTTCAAAAATATTGCTCATTGTATTTGTGCTATTTTTCAGTTCCGTAATATTGAGAAAGGAACGGTGCTGTTTTGACCCTTGGCTAGTCGAAAAGCGGAGAATGATCTCTGATAAATATTCCTTTATTTGCAGTAACGAGTGAAAAACCCAAAGATCCCGATTTTTTTAACGTTGAATGTCTTAATAAATTTTAGCAACAGCTATACGGTTTTAGAGAGAGATATATATATACATATATATATATATATATATATATATATATATATATATACTGTGTTCTTATAGATGTGTATGTCTCTGTGCTTCTCAACCAGTAATTTATCTTTTTATTTATTTATTTTTCATTTTCTCAGAATATTTATCAATTCCATACAAAATTCATGTTGCTACAGTTTAAAAGAGCCAAGCAAAATCGTCGTGAAAAAAAGAAAACATTAGTCACTTTGCAGGAATAGTGGCGTGGCTTTATGCACTACATTCGGCGACTAAGGTCAAGCCATGTTATCAAAGCGAACGGGTATTAGTATTTTAGCTTATGTTGCCTTGGTTTTAAGCGTTTAAAGCTAACCTCGAAAAAAAATGAAAAATATTTTTCGCAAAGTGACAACGCGACAAATTTGACACGGACGTAACCTCTGTGATCGGGATTCTGGAGATTGCCAAAACCAACCCTTTTTCACTTCAACGAAAACCCTACATTTTTTTAAAAATGACCGTAAATTTTCAATCCAGCTTACTTGGTTACTTCCTGTAATCTTAAGAAGGCCTTCTCCTTCGTTAAACCATCTTCGTTTTGGATATGGTCCACCAACTGACGCCGTAAACTGAAGCGACTAAAAGTCAAGTAATTTCTACTAAGCTCTTCAGTGATACACTGGTTGTTGACAGGAACTATGGTGGATATATGGTCAAGAAGATTTATATCGTTTAAATATGCTTGAATGAGTTAATGGCGAATAGCAGCTGATTCCAGGGACGTTGACACTTCAGTTAAGGATCAGAATTGAAAATTACTGTTAGTATTAATTTCTATTACGCTTATAGTCGAAGTTATTATGATATCTTCCCCGTATCAGGCCGGGGGACCCTTTCTTTACTAGTGCGTTTTTCTATCGACAAATTTAATGTTCTTTTATGTGTTGGAATACTCGTAAAAGAAAACGGACGTTTGGTATCCCTTTTCAAATGTAATTGGGCGGAAAGATGCTGTTTTTGGCCTCTAGGCAGTTCCTTTTTTAAATATGCGAAAAGACTCTTAAAGACAGGTTGTTTTCTGATCTTTTCAGATACCCACCTTGAAGGAGCTTCAACCGGCGGCAAACGAGTGCTGTAGAGTTTAAGTATATCTTCCTAGAAGATGTAAATTTAGTAACTGAGAGCTCGTTAAAGAAATATGTTTAATTTATAGAACACGAGTGGATAATGCATTTTGTCCTAAGCCGCCACCTGTCCAGTTGTTTGCTATCATGTTAGACTCGCCATTTTAGGATATTCAAAGCGATAACTAAAACCGTACGTATACGCCGTACCTTCACTGCTTCGCACACTAGCTTGTGTTTTGTGTGGTTCACGCATGTTACAGTCCAGCAATGAGCTTCGCGGCACGTCGCGCATTAAGTGCTCCGCTCCCACCGCACTTATCCCACCATCTGGCCTGTAGAGTTAATTTTCTGGTTCGAACTATTAAGTGATTCCCACCTCCCAATATAACAGTAATAACGCCTAGGCAAGAACCTCACTCTAATGCTTCAAGGTAACGCGCTACCTAATAAGGCCGATATTATGCTTCAGCCTCAGCTAGAGTAGGATCAGTCTTTTGATGCGCCCGCGGTATTCCCCACCCAAGTATCGCAGTCGAATCGAAACACCCAAGACTGGAGACTGAGCCGCCAGACTAGCAGCTACAAGTTATGGGCTCCTGGCCAGACACATTTGCTGTGGTGGACGTGAACATCTATCCTTGTAAGCCTGAAGCTTACCTGTCCTGCACACCCAACGCGGACACCCATTTAGTCTTCATCTTAAAGCTATTACGAACACTACTGGCTTCTATGCCTCTAGATCGCACCAGCCCATCCACCACATCACCCAAGTTTGTCACCACAGTTGGTCACCTTACGCTTAAACCCCACATTCACCACCTTAAAAGCGAGAAGAAACTTGGACCGAGTTAAGTTTCGCAACGACTTCTGGGACTATTACTAGTAAGGACAGGGGAACAAATAGCTCATCGGCGTGTCCCAAGTAACGATCCCAATTGTGGAACGCATTTCAGCTCCACAACTCCCTTCTCTTTTCAATAAAGTCACGGGTAGGACAATCATTCTGCCCTCCACCCGATCCCGTTTCAGTGTTATTCTCCTTAGACATCATTAAGCGTTTGTATTACAGTCAAGCCAGGTCAAGAGTATCGCCAAGATTCCATGAATACAGGGTCCCCAGCGTGTTTTCGAGATCTGGGATTTCTCTAATTTTAAGCTCGAGATTCGGGATTTGAAAGCAAAATCAACGCAAGATTCGGGATTGACAGTGTGCACGGGAGGCGGGATGCCAAAACTAACCATCGGGATTAAGAGATTGCTCGAAATTTTGGGTCAGGATTACGGGATTGAAGAATCGACTATTTGAAAAATGAATCCGTTAGTCGTTGCCGCAACCATTATCGAATTCATATCTGCATTCCTGCATGCGTAATGTGCAGTTAATTTTTTTAAAGATAACTTCTCTGTTGAGAGAGTGCGCTACCTCTCGGTAACAGCCACAGCCCTGCAGAAAGATGAGCGCCACTCAACTCAGTTGAAACAGAGGCTCTTATTCGCTTCACGGGTGTCCAATTGATGCGTCCTGTACCTACCCTAGCCTCGGATTCAATCCAATCGAACACAGGATTCGAACCGGCTTAATCGAATTCAGTTGTAGGATTGAGTTCGTTTAAGTTCGGCCAGGAACGTAATCGGACTCACCAACCTCGTTTCCAGGAAAAAACCCTGAGAACGAGGTTGCGAACTCACAAACCATAGCGCTCAATCGAACAGAATGGAACGTTCAAATTTCGAACTCCTGACCACAACAACGAGCTTTATTTGCATGACCATACAAGCACATACAGTATTGCAAAGGCTATTTTTAGGAATCAAAATTACAACACAGGGCAATTAAGTCACTTTGATAATAATTTGTCACGAACATCCAGGGACCGCGGAGCAAGGTGAAAAGTGGGAGGGCTGACAATTGAAAATAATTTTTTCATATTGAAAATCAAAAAAAGGAATAAAATCATAGCATTTGATTTGTTTCTGTCGAGTGACTTTGCATACTTTATCCAGTATTTGTTGCTCTTTATAGGTCGGCATTAGTGAAGATACCGAAATTCTTCATACGATTTTCATTCCGTCCAGCAAATGTGTTTGCGATCTGAATCACGTCCAAGCTTTCCGTTAATTTCTTATGACAATTAAGTACTGTCAAGTTGCTGAATCGCTGCTGTTTCATGTTCGATCTCAGCCATGTCTTTCAGATTCAATGCAAGAAAAGACGCGATTACAATTTTAGTATAGAAAATACTACACTGAAGTGATCTGAAAAATTTCTAACTATGGCCGTTCACTGTTCAAGTCATGTAATTCTTATTGCCATCGAATATTTCATTGATTCGAAAGGAGAAGGACAAAAGATAAAACTTTTATCAACTCAAAACAATTACTCACCTTCGTTTGGCTTGAAAAAGCTAGTAAGTTTCTTCATTTCGTCTGATAAAACTGATAAAAAACTCTGCCGGAGCTGGAAGTACAAAACACGCTGCCGAACAAAGCGAAGGCGTGGCCAAGGCATGGCGTTTGATCAAGGGGCAAGTCGGCCCCAGGGCACAATTACCGCGAAAAGCACAGGAGCCCCACAAAATACCTGGCGTTTGAAATTAAAGAAAATACAGAGAATATAGCAGAATATAGACGGAAAAAAACTTGTTTCAAGTCTTTTTTTAATTTTAATTATTTTTCTTTTTAGCGCAAAAAGTGGGGGCGGGGACGCAAAAAAGTGGTGGGGCCGCGGCCCTACCAGCCCCTCCCCCTCCGCGGTCCCTGACATCAAAACAAGCTGAAATATATTTTATGAATTGTATATTGATAAAGTAATTAGAAGAGTTCATCAGTTCATTGATCAAACCGTTTATAGGTAACTGGGTAATATTTGGAATCAGAGTCTTGACTTTATAGTAAAATTTATTCCTAATCAGAGAGTATGTAGGACATTAAAAAAGAAAGTGAAATTCGTCTTCGATTACATTGCATCCACAAAAAGGGAAATCAGTGCCTATTATCCTTAGTAGTTTGATTGTATCTGCCTATTTCTATCATTAGTTTGTAATTGCTAATTCGTTGTTTTACTAAAGCCCTTCTCCCAGCTGTTCCTCTTGTTAAGTCTAAATAACTAAAGAGGGTATGATCGGTTTTAAAAGATCTGTAAAATTCAAGTTCTTGAGAATGTTGAAAGTTTTGCCAGTAAGAGATATATTCCTGTTTCATTAAACTTACATAGCTTTTTACCATAGCTATATCTAATAAATCAGGGTTAAAGTCAGGAAGCTGAAAGTATTCTGACATATTCATTAAATGAGAGTGGAAGCTATTTTTGCCATTACAGTGTAAGTCGAATGACATTAAAAAAGCTTGTTTGACGAGAGATTCCTCATCTTTAGAAAACATATGTCACGATATATGTTCTTTTGCTCTTGATGAAGATACAAGATCACGGTGGAAACTGGCGAAAGTAATGTTCCTCATCAGTTTTATATTGTTCTTCCATTATGATATTGACCTTCGGAACTGAAAATTGTCAGTGGCTACATGTACTTTGTTTGATTTTTTGATTTCTAATGCCTTTTTACGTATAAATGAAAGGAAATTATAATAATAATAATAATAAATTACATTGCATGAAATTCACACGAAACTAAATAGAATCTCAAAGGCGAGAAAGTCTCAACAAGCCATGAAGGCTTACAGGTGAGACTTCCTCTTTACATTAGATTTGTTTTTAGTCATAAATATACTTCTATAATTAAATAAAAAACAGCATACAATAGAGTAATTTACAAGTGAATGGAAAAGATAAAGAAAAATTTGATCGTCTAATAACTGGCAATAAATTACAAATGATTTATTGAGTATTCTGTAAATCTATTAAATGTGATTTAAGTAGACGTTTAAAGGTTCTTATGTGTATGATTATGTTGTTTGATCCAAGGGGTCATCTAATTACTTCATTGACTGTCGGTTCTTTCCACGACATTTAGTTCAAGTTATAAGCTGTTGCCTGAGTTGCAGTGCTGAATAACTTTCTGCTAACAGTATTTTTAATTAGTGCAATACTCCACAAAGGTACTTCCACAGGTGATTGCGTGTGCACCTACAAATGCCGCCATTTTGTTTGAGGCAGGGGACTGAGGGGAGCGGCTGTCAAGCAAGCGGTAGCTATTAAAATTTTGCAAATTGCTGAACTGTCTAAATAAAATCTTTCTAGTTACTTTCACAAAGCCACATCGTAATTTTAAAATTATTCATCCGTATTGTAAAAATGTTCAAACTCTCTCTAGCCATGCCGCTACCAGCAGGATTCGGCGCAGGATTTTCATGCGCTCCGGGACCGGGACCACGTGGTCCTGCAATGTCGTTCAAGGTCAATGATTGGTTATGGGGCCCTGGGTACAAGATGGCATGATTGTCGAGGACAATCGGGATTTCGAGTCTTGCGCCTTGTAGGCATTTCACGAAGTAACGTAAAGATTCTCGAGAGTAAAATGTCGCCGACAGATTTAATTTACCTATCGATGTTAGTAGGAGCGATTCCGCTCGGTCATTTGGTGAAGATAAGCGGTTCGCCGGCACGAAAAGAGTTCCTCTGTATGGCCGCCGGAATATGTCTCTCATTGGCCCTTGTGGGTCGAGGAATTTTACATTCTTTTGTGGCCGTTGCAGGAACTTATTTGATAGTCATTTTGCTTGGCAAAAGGTAAGTCTTCTGCTCAGAAAATAGTCTAAATGTCGTTATCTATAAGCGTGTCTGGAAAAGAATTTACGTAAACGCCATCAGTAACTGGTATTGCTGTTCGCTCAGGACTTGAGGTTAAACGCTGCTAAATTTGGTTGTAATCAAAATTTCCTGCTCTCATAATGTGGTGTGCTATGGTTGTCATTAGGCAAAAGTAAAGTTGGATGAAGATTAAATTGTCTCATACTCAAACTGAAAGTGAAATCTGAACACGTAAGCTGCAGTACAATCTCAAATACATGTATTGATACTATGACATGATCATAACCTTTACTAAATAGGTCAACCGTGCACAAGGGGAACTGAAATCTGGGCCTCTTCGGAGAGCGCTACAATACTTGTGTGAAAGAAATGTAGTTAAATATGATTAAATTGGTGATAAAGAAAGCGTCAGATTTGCCTTTTTAACAAAATTAATAGAAAAAATGCTA
>NC_133206.1:1815000-1902500 GCF_958299795.1 Porites lutea
AAGGCGAAAGGACTGCCCGATCACATGGCAGGTTAAGATGCCACTGAATCTTCACTTTTTGGGTGGTTATGCTTATTGAAGGTTTGCCTGATCAGTTCTAATAATTTGAAAATAAGGATACAGTAGAATCTTTTTTTTTTCAAACTCCTGATAAATCAAATCTATTTACTTTACCTCAGTTAGCTAAAGAACTTGGATTCCCCTGTATTCAACCTCCCATGAGTGATCATGTAAAATGCAAAGATTTACTGGTTGCTTGTGAATTTTTTCTGTTGTAGGCAATTTCTAAGTTATGGTTAATATGCAACAGTTCTATGTTGTTTTTCAAATTACTTTGGATAGTTTGAGAAGGTAGTGCTTGCGGTGAGCATAGAGATCAGATCATGAGTCAAGTAGTCAGTTACAAGGTGTTTAAAACAATGGAAATTATGAAACCATCACCCCAAAAAGTGATCACAGTCACTTACAAAAGGAGGTGATTTATGAAAGGTTCCAACTATAGGGCTTTAACTAGGAATAAAAATTATTATTATTTCAAGGTTGTTTGGATAGCTGATCACTTATGGGAGGTGGTGTCTTATGAGAGGTACCTGGTTACATATAAATTATTATTGTAGGCAGGTTCTTTTGGAACAAAAGAAATTGCACGTACATGTAATACTATGTTCTCTGCAAGAGCTAATGGTCACTGACAGACATCTGAATTCCAACGTTAGATGGCCGTGCCTTGCAGAGCATTGTAAGATTACTGAAATCTGTTGTAAATAACATAATATCTTAGAATAATCTCTTCATGTGTAGATATGTACTGTTCACTCACCTGATTGTGATCGTTGTCACATCTCTTCCTAGCTTTGAGACAATTCACAACATAAAAATCTTCGAAGTGGAGTTTTCACCATCCATGGCGAATACAATGAAAAACTGGAACCTGACTATTCAGTGGTGGATGTCCAACTTTGTTCACAGAAAACTTCCCTTTAAGAACAGAAATTTAAGGTAGGAGAAATTTTTTTGCTTTCTGTTTATTACATTAATTTTATAGGGCTACAATCCAAAAGAAGTTCAGGTGTAGAATTATTAGAATGGCCCATATTCGTTACATTGCCAATTAGTAATGGTAACAGGACTGAGTGGAGTCCAATTCGGTCTGTAATCATACGAGTGATTAACAAAATCGGACGACTACGTAGCGGGAGTCTGATTTGTTTAATCACGAGTAATTAATGGACGACACGAAGTTCTGTTACCAATTAATCATAACTGTAACAAAATTTGTGATATAATAGGCTATTTTTTAAATCAAAACACAAGAAATTCTAAAATTTGTTTTGTTAGCAGTGAAAAAAAAAGGCCATTTAAGTGCGCGCGTGTGGCGCGTACTGTCCAATTACTTAGGCATGACGCGTACTGTTCTATTAAACTGTCCAATTAAGGCTGAAATCAGGGCAGTTGATAGCCAATCAGACTTGACAATTTTGTTATAGTTATGATTATAATTCTAATATGGTTCCTAGGCTTTTTGGTCAGCCATATTTCCATATTTGGTCTTGTTTCCTTTGTGCCCAAAGTTTGCAATTTTGCCCATAAAGCCGTGGAGTCATGTTAGAACTTTAATATAATTATTATCGAACATGGGCGATCTGTTAAACCATTATCAAACGGTTTAAAAATGGTCTCGTGCATTCACAAATTAATACTCATGCCTCTGGGTTCATCCGTCAATCAACTGTTTGTTGGCTACAGCTACAGTACATCCATTTATTTGTTTATCAGCTCATGACAATAATTAATGATATAATATCATTTTTTGTTGGTTGGCATGATACACTGTAATTAATACTCACTAATGCTGCATGTACTTCTGTGAGACAAGTCTTTGTTTGTTTGTTTGTTCATTTTTTCTAAGCCCTACATAGTGTGCATGGTTATTAGAAACATTTGATATCACATACATGTAACATCATAAGACATGTCGTAAGGTTGTCGCATGGTTTTCTAATGAATATTGTTTTTAAGAAATTTAAATAAAATTTTTTCTTGAGATGTTGTTTTTTGTTTGTCTAGAATGTTTATCACCCTACTTGTAAGTGCATTCTGGCATGGTGTTGCTCCTGGATATTATCTCACCTTCCTTATGGTGCCCTTTGTTGTCGTTGCGGAGGTACGCATGGCAAAAGCCATCAAACCTTACCTGTCACCAAAGCTGTGTTATTACTATGACTGGTTGAGCTGGTTTTGCCATTATCGTTCCATGGAGTACCTTGGGTGCGGATTTATGCTTCTTCAACTTGAGCCTTGCATAGCAGCATGGAAAAGTGTTTACTACATTGGACATATTTTCATTGTAATATTTATTTTACTTCCTATGTTTATTCCTAAGAAGCATGTCAGTGATACAGAACCAAAAAAGATGTCTTAAACATGAATGTTGTATTTAACTGTATAGATTTATTAATTTCAATATACATACTTATAATTCATTTAATTGAATTTTACAATCGAAGTCAGGTTGAGAGACTAGTGTATGGAACATTAATAAAATGGCTCAATTAACAGAACAGAGTATGTGAATGTAGCAATGAAGTCAAAAGCACTGCTGAATTTAGTATGTATATTGAAAATGTTCTTAAAATACCTCAAGTGTTAAACATTCAAAACTTCAATATTTGAAGTACAATAAAGTACTAAGATATTTTATTATATTTCTACATTTGAACTTCCATTAAGTGGCCACCCCTGGGGTACAGGAAAGTAGCTGCTTACTAGAGGTTGGCCACTGAATAGTGGTTTGTCATTAGCATAATCGTCAGCAGAAACATCACTTTATTTTGAGACAAACTAATAATACAAGCAGCACTACCGGTCTGCGATCAGTAATCACCTACTACCTCGGACTGTATTTTCCTATATCAAACTAAGTGAATCAAGGACTTGATGGCCACTTAACAGAGATCACAACAATAGGAGATAGCGGAAAGGTAGCGGTAGCTACTTGATTAAGGTGGCCTCTAAGTAGAGGTTTAATTTACAATTCTTTTCTCCAATTAATTTGGGACTGATTTATATCACTGGACCCTTAATAGAGGGTGACCGCTTGAAGGAAGTTCAACTGTATAAATTATCAGTAAAAGACGTGACTCCTCAAGCTAAGTATTGCTTCAAATTTCTCAACCGTGTATAAATAAAAATTATCAATTGAATAATATTGATCAAAGCATTTTTCTTTATGATTCCATTGTTGATCTCAGATCATTTTGTTTATTTCTTACTGGAGTATCCTTTGTTTTCTTTGCATTTTCCAGTTTGATTGGTTTTATTTAAACAGAAAAAGCAAATAAAATATTATTCTTTTTATCCTCTTGTCCTGCAAACTGGTATTAAAAAGAAAAGGTGTGTGTGAGGTGAAAACTATTGGTGATACAAAGTCAACCTATTTCTCCTATTATAACTTTAGTCTTAAGGTCCATAATTTATTATTATTTTAGTTGTTGTACATTTAAAGCCGCCATCCTTAAAATTTTCAATAAAAAAAACAGTACAATGTTTTGATGTGTCTTGCCAGATCCCCACCCCCAGCTAAACTCTACTCATCTCAGAATATCAGGACTTCCTTTTGACTATTGATATTGATTACTTGAAGGAACAGCTACGCGCATTTCTTGTACAATAGGCAATGCATGCAAAAGTCCAGGGGAGGGGGGTTTCTCCAACAAATTTCGGATAGGTGTGGCCGCCCAGGGTCTTCACTGACCATATTTAAGGATGAGACAAACAAAATCTGTTGCAGCCATATTTAAGGCGCTTACCTCAAAAATGAGACCCAATTCACAAACCCTCTTAACATCGCATTCCCCCAATGATAACCACAGCCAGCTTTATGGATTTCCGAGGGTACACACTGGCATGGGCATTTATGAACATAAAATTTTTCTCTAATGCAATAAGGGTTCCTCTTTCTAGGGATCACACGGGGAACCCAACGTCAACACGAGCAAAAATTGATTCCCTTTTTAAAGATGGGGGCTCTCAAAGGCCATACCCTATATAGGGGCCGGCCACTTGCACTAAGAGGTCACGTGACTAATGCTTCCTTTGAACAATGATTTGAAATCTTGCTGGTGCCAAAAATTGACAGAGCACATAAAAATTATCCTGCACCCGAAATTTGAGAGGAAACGCATTTAAGGGAGATATTTTATGGCACTTTGATTTTTTACTAAAGTAGTATAATTTGTATTGCGGTCCTCCAACATGGCAGCCAAAACTACTTTTTGCTTGTATCTTGTTAAACGTTTGATGGTTAAATACGCTCAGATGTGCTTAAAACGTTACCACATCATTTTTTCAACAATCTCCTTGAAGTTCAAGTGCAAAATTTCTGTTCAGAAAAAGGGAATTCATAGTTTTAAAAATTACATTTGGTCAAGTGACCAGCTACGAACTTACTCATTGTAAGAAAATGGTACAGGTTTGAAAAATCAAATCACTATTATTTTGTTTAAGGAATGACCCACTAATGTTTTTTTGAAGGCAAAATCATACAACTTTCATTCTCATAAAAATGATGTCACATGACCTATGATCTTAGTGCAAAGGCCTTGAAAAAAATATGAACTGTAAACTAAAGCTACACAGTAAAGGATTTTACCAACAAATTTTGGGGGCCGTTACTGTGCTTCAATTTCTCCAGAAGCTTGCTTTAGATTTTCCATATATCTGCCTGCAATTTTTCCCGGGAAATTTTTACAGACAAATGTATAGAAAATTTTTAAAAAAAGTTCTAGGTCTTCTAGGGCATGTAACGCCCTCAATTTTTTTCAGTAGAATCCTTAAGAGTGAAGCTTTAGTTTACAGTTCATATATTTTTTAGAAAAGCCGTTTTACGGAAATTATTCGACATTAGATTTTCATACAAACACTGTAATTTCTCACGGGTTTGCCTACTCGTTATGATGGCGTCGAAAACCGTGACAAGGTCGATTGGCCATTTGCACCAAGAGGTCATGTTACATCGTTTTTATGAAAATGAAAGTTATATGATTTTGCCTTCCAAAAACGATTAGTGGGCCATATCTTAAACAAAATAATAGTAATTTGGTTTTTCAAAGCCGCGCCATTTTCTTAAAATGAGTAAGTTCGTAAATAGTCTGTCAGAACTTAAAACAATTTGGTCCTCGATGTTTGTTCTTTGTATTGTATTATATAAATGATTTTTTTGTTTGCTTTTTTTTTTTTTTTTTTTTGGTTCAGACTGCCACAGTCCCCTAGAAGGAAAAAACTGAAATACTAAGGGAAAAAAAAAAAAGAAAAAACCAAAGAAAAAAGTTATTAGTTGCACTGGCCGGGAATCGAACCCGGGCCTCCCGCGTGGCAGGCGAGAATTCTACCACTGAACCACCAGTGCACAACTGACGGGTAAATTGAAAATTGTCAGATTTAAACACAAAAAAATACAAACACGTTTAAAATGTTTCACTTGTTTGGCATTATTAGTATTCCACTCGGTAAAATGCCCACACACCGGTTCTTTTTTTGAAAACCACCACGCCACTCGCTCAAAACTCCGTAGTTGACTTTCATTGACTAGACACGTGGACGACCACGTGGACAATCAGCAGTCACCATCAAATTACTCACGAGAGTATCCGCTGTCCGATGTTACCGGTTTGATTCACCTTGTTTATTTCGCCGGGTAAATGTTGTACAACTATATCGTATCCTTATAATTTAAAGCGTTTCTTATGATACCGAACTATAATCCTGTCACTCAAGCCCTCCTGGGTACCTTATTTACTTGGGGAGTCACGGCATTAGGCTCTGCTCTTGTGTTTGTTTTCAGCCATGGTCAGGTAATGAAACATTGAATTGTACTTGGTGGCAGTGAACAAAATGAAATAAGGCTCACCATTTATCCGTTTTTCAAATGGTTTTAGAGAAAAGTTCTAGATGCCAGCCTGGGATTTGCCGCTGGGGTAAGATATTTTTGTTGTACTGTATTGTTATTATTTATTTAAAATATTGATCCATAATTTTTCTGATATTTTAAACTTGGCTCCTAATTACTTTTTAAAAATAAGCTTTTTTGTTGAGCTTAAGTATATTTATAGTATAGGATAGAGGTTCAGGCCACTAGTTTATCAGCTCTTCTTTTATTTATTTTTCGTCTCTAAATTAAGACGCTACTGACTCACTTGTACGCTGTAAATTTAACAACTCACTGATCAGCTTTCCAGATCAGATTTCCAATGTACTTGATTGATCTAGAAACTGAGGTCAGTGATTGAATAATAGAAAATTATTGGAGGATTGACATCACACAAAGACAGTGGCATGGTAGCTTAGCAGTTTTTGCAGCTGTACAGGCACTTGTTTTCCATGGGTAATCTAGCTTGTATGTCAGGCATTTGAGGGGAAGGAATTAGTGGGGGGGTGGGGGGGGGGGGGTTAGGTGCACAAGAACGTGATGGGAACATAAAGAAGAAGGGAGAGGAATGCAAGAAAGGAGGCAAGGGTTGACACATTTGGTCAGTGTGCGGCCTTTTCATTAGAGAGGTCCCGAATTTTATTCCCATTTGTGACCTCAAATCCTTGTTTCAACTTCTTTTGCATGTAGCCTTAAATTAGGTTAACTTTAAATAGCCATAAAATAGGGTGCTGATGGAGAAACAAGGGGGAAAGGGTAAAATGAATGCACTGTTGGTCTCAGGTTTGTTAGTGAGATAATGACTAATGTTTCAAGATACTGAAATGAAATAAAGAGCTTTACCTTTCCCTCCTTTTTATGCTGTTGTTTGACCCATATTTTACACTCAAATTTTAAAGATAAAAAAGTATGTTTGGTTAGAATAATTCTAACCAAACATGCAATTTTATAAAAAAAGAATAATTATTAATCGGTTGTCAATTATAGACACACTTCCTTCATTGGAAGAAATCATTAACATGCTAAATTGAATATTGGCCGTTCTCAAAATAGTGGCAATATTGTTAATTTGCCTTTGCTTGTCTTTTCCTGTAAAGGTTATGTTAGCAGCTTCATACTGGTCCTTACTAGCTCCGGCAATTGAGATGGCTGAAACATCAGGAAGTTATGGAAATAATGGAAGATTTGCCTTCATTCCAGTCTCTGTGGGATTTATTCTTGGTGCTGTATTTGTCTTTGGAGCTGACAAGCTTTTACCTATTCTGGTAATTCTTTAAACTTTTGATTAGATAATATGATAATGGAATACAGTTGGCTGCTAGACTCCATGACTCCAGTAAAATGAAAATGTATGCCATTTTTTTTATTAATATTTATAGCTTTTTTATGATTTAACAGTTGCTGTTTTTCTAGGGCATAGAATCATCTAATATAGCTGAAACATTAACTGGGGAATTCCAGAATGGGAGTGCATGTAAAGAAAAGGATGTAAAAGATGACTCTCACCAAACCGAAATCCAACTTAATAGCTACTCACACAGCAGCACTACATCACAAATAACACAGAGAAGGAAAACAGATATTTCAAAGAGTAGAAAAGAGGATGTTGAACAGCAGAAATTTGTAGAACAACAGACAAGTTGGAGGAGAATATTACTATTAATAATTGCAATCACTGTGCACAATATTCCAGGTAAATTATGATCACAATTAAATATTAGGTAGTATCGCACTTATTAAAAAATTAGGGTGTGTTTCTTTACTAAAATCCAAATCTTGATTTTTAATTCGAAAATTATTGAACTATTAATGATCCACAACGGAGGTGGATTCTTTGGATCATGTCCAAAACCAGATACTTTGGATACATGATCCAAGGTGTTTCTTAACTATGGATCCAAAAAGAGTGAATACTGCCAGTAGTAACTCAAAACAACTTTAACACAATAATTACTTACATTATCTGTTTGACTACACTGCTCATCTTTATGACCATTTTTGAACCCAAGACATGGATTAAACAATTGATTTTATACGTTTTATCGGAGTTGGAAAATCACAGTTATACAAACAAGTGTTTTCGGTGGCATTTGGAAGTACCAGATGCAGACTCAGGACTGCTGGCGGACTTGTACCATTTGTGCCGCAGGCTTTCAAGACTTTAAGCACTTTTCCAGTACATATCTTATTGCAAGACTTGTCTTCCTTTGGCCTCGTCTAAAGCAAGCAGTATCCTTGAGCTAATCGTGTTTATACAATAAAAGCTCATAGTCAGCAGCCGTGTTGTTCTTTCTCCGGGATCCGTCGATATTGTTTGTCGTTTCTATGGTGAATGAATGAAAAATAATCCTTTTTTTGGATACATCGTTTCTTTTCTTAGCAAAAATTTTAATGATCCAGATTTTTGACGGGATCTTGGATTTAAAAAAGGAAATGCACCCTTAATGTTAATCCAGAAGCCCTTAATTTATCAGATGAATCTATTTCTCCATGATCAAGAGCTTTGTATGTAGGGTCTTCTTCTTTGTCAAGGACTTAGTAACACTTAATTTTACACTAATGGTTGTGTCTGTATTAACCAAAATGTTTTATTTGGCAGAGGGTTTAGCAGTAGGAGTAGGATTTGGTGCCATTGGGAAAACAACTGCAGCAACATTTGAAAATGCAAGGTACCAGTAGATATTTGCTTGTTTGTTTGTTTTTGAAGAGCTGTTGTTGTTTTAAACTGCTATAAATCATAGTTCTTTCTTTCATCATAAATTAGTTTACCCTGGCAGGATAGTGTGTAGCTTTGTCGTTAGAGCACTCAACTGCAGAGCAGGAGGATGTGGATTCAATCCCAGGGGCTACACCAATACTCAAGGCCTTAAAAAATCTGAGAAATGAAAGTTCTGCCTTTTCCCTGCAAACCGCTGTCTATCGATTGGCTCATATGACCATGTAAAATGGAGGTCCTGTTACTAGAAGGAGATGCAAAAATACAATGTAGTCTCCCAAATTACTACTTTCATCCTAAATACATTGAATCTAAACTAAGTATGTTTTTTGTTTATTTGTTTGTTTGTTTTTGGTAACTATAACCACCCACCTGGCCACCCACCACTCAGTGGGAGAAGTGCCATTTTGCTTAGCAGGAGCAGGGTTCACACAGTCTTGAAAAGTCCTTGAATTTCAGGGGAAGTCCTTAAAAAGTCCTTGAATTCCATTTTGTCCATTCTGTGCAGGTCCTTGAAATGTCCTTGAGTTTTCTTCAACTTGGAATGTAGTGGCGTGGGAAGTGTTTTTTGATGCTTTTTGGTTGTCCAAGACAGAATATAAATCATAGCATAGAGAATTTAAAAGTTATTTACGTAAAGTGTTCAATGGTTTATGCAATAAGTAACTATCAATCCTTGAAAATCTAATGTGGCCCTTGAAAAGTCCTTGAAAAATTGTTGCAATTTTTTGTTTGAACCCTGGGGAGACCATGGGGTCAAACTGCAACTTAAAGGTCTTTAAATGTGGCTGGTGAGGTCTTCCTGTCTGCCTTGATTAAAACTCTGCCTCAAGAAGGCAAGAACAAGAACTCATGACTTTCTTCAAAAAGAGTTGGGTATACACTGGTCACAGTCAGTCATGGTCTGATATGTACATTGTACCATCATTGGTGTAAGTGAGGTGAGGTAAGATCATAATATGAACTGAAGCAGCAGCACATTGTGCCTGTATATCCTGAAGTGGGATTTCACCTCTCTGGACCCCCAATGGTTACAACAGAGAAAACAACCTACCTGTTTTATTGATCTCCCTGTTTCTTCTTTACTTCTTTCTGTACTTCTTTCTTTCTATGTACATGACTACATGCAAGCCATAAAGAGCTCAAGTAATCTATAATTTCTGTTTAATTGACTTACATTTTATGTCTTTGTTTGTCTTAGAAATCTTGCGATAGGTATAGGAATTCAGAATTTTCCTGAAGGATTAGCTGTTAGTCTTCCTCTCCGAGGAGCAGGATTTTCATCGTGGAAGAGTTTTTGGTGTGTTTTGATTTAATTGCCAGTAAGAATAATGATATTTTTTGCGAATTGTATGCTTGGTTATTTTTTCGCATTGATGATTTATTTTTCTGACAAATTAGTAATTTTAATGTAAAGATATATTTTGGGAAGCCTTAATCTTGTTTTTTTTGTCTTTTGAATCCTAGGTATGGTCAACTAAGTGGAATGGTAGAACCAATAGCTGGTCTGTTTGGTGCTGCTGCAGTAGTGGTAAGATCTGCCTGTATGTCATTGTTTATAATATTTATTGTAACATAAGTATGGGTACACTCAGCCTAAAGGAGCAAGTGTTTGAAAATGCTGCATTCAGAAAGCTTTCCTTCATGTCACGTGTCAAGAATAGGGAATTTTAGTGTGGACTACAAGTACGAGTTTTGAAACCAAGTTTATGTGCTGCAAAGAAATTAAAACAAAAATTTTGCATAGTTCTTAGCAATTTTGCCCCAGAAGAGTTCGTCTACATTTGACAAAGTAAGCGAGTTGGAATAGTTGCCATAAAAAAATTAAAGAACGCAGTTTCACTTCCTTTAAGCGACGTTTTTACCGCAACTGCCGCCCTCGCCTTCGCTCTCGCCCTCGCCGTCGTAGTATCTTGAGTGACTCCCTATTGTGAAAGCAAACTTGCCCTAATTGTGTCTGGTGTCTGCTTTAAGTGCTGTACAGCAACAAGAAACAATGGGTACACAACTGGCTGAAAATTCAAACTGTTATGCTCTTCTTATTCGATCACGCACGTACTCATAATCAAAACTAATGGTCCCTAATGTCTTACCGGTAACCGAGATCAGATTTTACACCAGTCAGTGGACTGATCGCCAGTTCAAGTCACGGTTCCGTATCGAAGTACTTTCAGTCACAGGGCGTTAAACCCTATAGACCCATCAGAAGTCCATTCCGCTGACAATCAACAATCTGAAAGACTGTTTCCTTTTTGTTGGTGTTGTTTCGTTTCGTTTTGTTTTCTGTTTGTTTGTATGTTTGTTTGTTTTATCATCGTCTGGTTTAAGGTTTCCATTCATCCTGAGCTTGCCTATTTCTCTGTTTTCGAAGCTATTAAAATGAGCACCAAGCAACTGAGGTTAAGTATGAGACGCTGCCGTACATGTTTATCATTTCTTCTTTCTTGGTTTTCTTTGCAGATTGCCGAGCCTGTATTGCCGTATGCTTTAGCATTTGCAGCTGGTGCGATGGTATATGTGGTAGTTGATGATATTATACCGGAAGCACAAACAAGGTAACAAGCTATAAAATCCTATCAACAAACCCTTGGTTATTTAATGGCACAACGGTTTACGAGCCCGTATATATTTTGCATGTGAATGATCTGATGTTACGATGACTATGACGTTGTGTTCTCAGATTGTATGTGTGTGTTCTGCCCACAGGCATTCCTTCATTCATTCATTCATTCATTCATTTATTTTTGCCATTAACCACAAATACAACAACAGTATACAGAAATTTATAATATATTTAAGATAATATACACTATTCTAACTATAAATTATTTACTAAATCAAATGTTTAAAGTGGTAATGGCAAGGAAGCATATATAGAAGCCGTGGGCTTATAAACTATAGGCTTCCTGGAACTATAGGTTAAACCATACAAGCTAAGGGTTCTGAATGAAAATTTGGATTATTTTTTTTTGAAAATAAAGAAAAAGAAAGAGAAAAAAGAAAAAGAAAAGGTGTGTAGCTCAAAAAGAGTATATTGTGACTAAGAAAGAAGGGATTTTTTCTGTCTTTTGCCAAACAAACTGATGCTTTCACTGTTTTGAATTTCACGACTTAGCGAGTTGAAAAACCGAGGACCTTGAAACCGAATTGAGAATTTTCGAAAATTAGTTCGACAATGAGGTATATAGAAAAGGCTGGAATGTCTTGTATTATGAGAATGTATCTGGCTTGCAAGAGTAAACGTCTCACGAAAATAATTAGGAAGTAAGCCTCTTTTAAAAAGATACATAAATTTGCCTATTCCCGATCTAAGGCGCGCCCCTTGAGCGCTACGTAAGGGCCGCCATCCTTCACTCTATCCAGCATTCCCGCTGGAGGTCTTTCAGGTGGCATGTCCGCCTCAGACTGCGCCAGTTTAAGAGACGCTACAACCACAGGTAGCGTTAGCCTTGGGTAACCTGCTACGACAGCAGTTTCCTTTGTTTATATACATGTAAAAGTGAGATCTTAATTCTCAAGGCCTTTTCCATTGCAGGAGTGTGTATTGATATGATATTAATTGATATGAAGACACCTTTTAGTCTGTTAAACCGATAGAAAATAGCGTGATGAAGTCCCTTTAAGAGTTTCTGTTAATGGAGAGAGGGTCATTAAATTCTTCTTTCAGGGGCGGATGTAGGGGGAGGGTGCAGGGGGTACGCACCCCCCCCCCCCCCCCCTGAGATGACCTGCGGTTTTCTAATACAACTGGTATTCTGCGAAAAAAAAAAAACTATGTGGTTTATTGGTGTTGAAGTAGAGCAAGAGACGAGTGCACCCCCTCCTAAAAAAAATCCTGGATCCGCCCCTGTCTTTACATTCGATGTACGTACATTTACATCCATTGACCTCGCAGCATAATGCGAAATAGGTACAAGCTTTTGATGTCTTTTTCTCTTTGCAGTGGAAACGGTCGCTTGGCTTCCTGCTTCACAATCGTTGGTTTCGTTGTGATGATGTCTTTGGACGTGGGACTTGGATGAAGTGGTGTTCTCTCTCAGTTGAAGCGATAGATTATTCTCTCGGTTTAAGCTGTTCGATGTTTTTATAGCTAGGGCAGGGCCGTAGCCAGGAAGAAACTACAACCGAGGCGAACACACGGTCCGTTGTACGAAATCAGCCGTATGAAATCTTCTAATATTATCAGTCTGATAAAAAAAATAAAAATCGACAGTATTTGGTAAAATTTTACCGAGGCGAGTGCCTCGGTTCGCCTCATACTGGCTACGGCGGTGTAGGGTTTCAGAATTGCATATATTTATAGAAAAGTGTACTTCTCGGGAATTATTGTTAGAACAGTTTTAAGTTTAGTACCTTAGATTTCGGTAACAGGTGAAAAAGTAAATAACTAAATTGCGAATTACTCTTCTAGAAAATGTACGTGAGAAAGTCCCCCAAGGTCTAGAAGCATATTAATAGTAGTTTCTTAGTAGTTTCTTAGGGTAATGGTAATGGTTCAGTATTGTTTACGGTACAATAACGAATACGATTCTTCTCTGAACTCATCCTTTTTTCTCTTGTAACAAAATTCATTCTGTAGCGAGCGGAGCACGGGGAAAGTCCATCTCTCTTCTAGAATGAATAAAAAGTTACTTGTATAGCCTGCGTTGCAGCTGGCCCATTCCGGCACTCGTACTTGTAGTGTAATGTTTATTTTGAGTTATCTATTGACATGTGTTCTGGCAAAACCTTACCTTACCTTGCGAAGAGCAGACGCATTTGCGTCTGCTGTTCGCAGGCTATCTTCACAGGAATGAGAAAAAGGTGTATTACATTTTTGTTCGCGTTAATATTTACTTAGGTTTGGGGAATTCTCATTTACACTTTTTAAAATAAAGTAATAGCACGGAAATGCTGAAATGCGTTTGTACTAATACCTTGATACCTAAGAAATACTGACGTTTTTTCCCGAAATTTCCCTGACTTCTCAAATCCATGACCAACTCAAAGCTCCTATGCTCTTTTTGTAAAATCCCCAGTCCTCTGTAGAGATGTCGGACTGAACGGCTTAACTGATCCGTTGAATGAGTTGATTGCGAACTAAACAGTGAAATGAACGGTGAAGTTTATCGCCCTGAATGGAACCTTCTGTCACGCGCTTTGGCACGAGAGTGTGTAACTATACTAGACTGCTAGCAGTCATAGTATATCTAGAGCACGAGTAAGGGGAGAGCGGTGAAGCCGCGAGGAACAAGAGCGGAAGCCAAATCTCTCCTCTTTTTAACCATTAATTTGAATAATATTACTTTTTCACTCACCGCGCGTGGCTCTGAGGAAAAAAAGACGACCGCTCGTGTTCTATAACTGTAAATGCTTCAAAGACAAGTAAGACCATAGTTAATTGAGTGGAATGGTTATGAAACCCGTCAGACTCCTTTGTTATATGTTTTTGTGGACCTGAAAGTGCACAACGTTCAAAAGAATTCCTATCATTTTGATTGTATTGACCAATAAAAACGTTGCATTTATTTATTCCGTAACAATTTGCCAACAGAAAACAAAGGATTGTGCACTTTCAGGGTGCTTCCAACATAAACTGCAGCACTGTTGTTTTTATCATTAATGTTTGCCGCTTTTCATAACCAGTCTCCTCTAATAACTATGGTAAGACACGCGGTAACTGCAGTTGGACCTCATATGAGGAACATGAAATGTAGACACACGGCCATTCTCCACAGCCACATACAAACACCGCAATTTTAACCTTCCTTGCACTTCCCTTAAGCAGACACCTCTCTTAAAACGGACGTGGTTATTCTGAATAAATGGTCCCTGCTACATACACATACTGAGTCGAACCAGACGGCGGGGAGTTAGAAAGTGTCCGATTTGATGGGGTGACTGTACGTATTAAGCGGCTCATTTTATTTAAGTAACTACCCTTTATTGCAACAAAATGTTTACGAAAGAAAAGAGAACATAAGCATTGCCAAACTTAACTTCTTACTGTAATTCACACAAAGCCGTCATTCCGCAGACATTGTCTGTGAAAACACTCAAAAGTAGTTCACTAAGTCTCCGTCCACACGTATCCGGCTTTTGTTTGAAAACGGAGATTCTTTTCTTCAGTTTGGCATGCCCTCCACACGTATCCGGTGAAAACGGTCACCTTCTTAAAGTTCCTAAAGCGCTCTCCAGAGTAGACATGGTCGAAAACGCCGTTTTGCTGTACTCGTGTGGATGGATGAAAACAGACGTTTTTGTAAACTATTACGTCACGGTGTTGGACACCAGGTAATGCGCATGCTTCCGTATCAAAGGCGTTTTCATGCAACGAGAACGAGAGAGGGACAAAGGCTGAGTAGGAGTAACGTTTAATTCTTCGTTTTCACTGTCAAGCAATAAACACGGCACAAAGAAAAAATAAATTGGAAACCGTCCAGTGGAAGAAGCCAAGAAAATGAAATGTTATAAAAGACTAACATCCAAACAATTTGTCCAAATCGCAGGTCTTTGTAGGCCACAGTGTTAAGGTGATTCCATAGTAAAAGAACCTAACATAGATTTTAGCTAAAACTTGGTACACTGATGTAACAAGTCAAGAAGATGATAAAAAAGTAATAAAAAGTGGGGGTCACCGTGCTCGTTTTGACGTCACAATGCTGACAAATACGGCTATTTAGGACCCTTTTACAAAAACCGCGGGCAGCGCAAAACTAGACAAAAAGGAGAGATTTTTTCGATGGTGCATGTGACATCACACAGAATTTGACTTTAATGTATTGTTTATCCACTTACGTACCAGAAAAATGCCTTTTAATGCCCTTGTTTTTACTTTACGCTCCAAAGTAGAATTAAATTGGACGCGCGCTTTTCGACCCGTGATGGCTCAATCCGTACAATTTAGTAAAATTGCCAAAAAACTGAACATAGATTTGTGCCAGTTTTTTTCTCATCGAAAGGAAGCACTGTCCTTATTAAAATCATGAAATAAAAAATGGGGGTCACCGTACTCGTTTTTGCGGTAGAGCTGCAGAAAGTGCGCACCAAACGCATTTTCTCCGATTTTTGAGAGAGGACTGGGGCGAGTTTCAAAATAGAATGTATGTGAAAGGGGGAAGAAGGTATTAAAAAATCCGTTTTTACAGAATTTACATCGAGATATCACATTTAGGACACAATGTGATAAAGAAAGTGTTTAAATGAAAATCAAAGTGAGTAAGCACAAGTTAAACATCCACTATCGAGGTTCTCCGAGAGGAGGTCGAACTCAGCAACACGCGTACTGCTTACTTTATGCACATTCCCAACACATTGAGTCTCACCTCGGCAAGAAACAACAGCAAGCAAAAATTCCAATAGCGTTTCTCTTCAGTCAACTTCATTTTAATAATATTACTTCACATGCTCTTTTTTACGGCGGCCATCTTGTTATGCGCATTAAGAGATGCGCAGTGCAAAACTAGGGAATCACCTTAATTAATGCTGAAACAGTTAGCGAGGCACCTTTGTAGAGCTTTGTATGGAGACGCCATATTGGTGGACAGTTTTGGTCCACCACCAGTATGGCCGCCGGAAATCAACAAAAACATCTGGAGTTCACTTTTTCTATAAATGCTCTTGCTTTTGACTCGACAGCTCGTATACGTGTGCATAAGCACATCTCTTAATACTTGAAATAGTATCAAGAGGAGAGACTCTTTTCTATGAGAAAGCATTCCTATTTTGATGTCACGCACTGTGAAAACTCGGAAGTTCAACTGTGCCGTATTTTCGAAATGAAACATGCTTCGGGGCTGCAAACTTGTACAAAGATTTATTTTATATTTATCTTCAACCCAGTGTAAACAGAATTCGTATTACCTCGCTTTTGTGAGTTTGCAATATGATGACGTCACTGTGAAAATCATCAATACCGCGGGCAACATTGCAGGCTCGACTAATGTTAAAATGGCGGATCAGATGAGTCGTATGCGTGTAGAAAAGAATCAAGCTAAGACTCTAGGTAACGACGTCCTAAAGACCTGAATCTTGTTCAAATCCAGACTTTTTTTACACTTTCGACATTAAGTATTGTCTTGTAAGCGTATCTTTCTCTTGACGCATGTATCTTGGTACCCACTGGATCTTCCTTAACGAAATGAACTTGTCTTTGGACCGAAACTGTTGCGATGCTTGTCCACGAAAGATTGAACTACATTGGGGAACCAATATTCAAAAATTCCTACTTTCGGCAAATGGATCCTTCCTTTCTCAGTAGGATCTTACACATCTTTGACCACGTGCAAAGTGGAGATTACGTGAAGAGAGTGTGTTTTGTGATATTCCTTGTCTTTGTAGCGTTTGTTTTGAATTCCCTCCTTGGACGTTTGTTGGAAAAGTTACGACGCTTCCTGATGCGTAGAATGTTGGTCGTTCATCCTGTAAACGATGGAGGCGATGAAGTAGCATTTGGGTTGAACTTAGCTTTTGGACTTGCTAATTTGACCTTCACTGCTTTGTTGGCTTGGGAACTTCATGATCTTTCCACATGGATATTACACACTGAGTAGTCAGTGTAAACTCATTGGCTAATCATATTTGAATCCACTTAACTTTATAAACTTGACTCCTTCAAAAGTTTAACCACAAATGCAAAGTGAAAAAGTGAAAAATTAAAGCCTCTTTTAAGAAGCCACTCTCAGGGAAGGGACAAGTAGGTTACAATTTTGTTGATCAGGGCACAGTTCCTCTAAAGATGGTTAAGTTTAATCCAGGATTAAGCCAAATTTTAAGCAAGGTTTTCTTGTCTAAGAACATGTTACTCGAGCTTACAAAGTACTTTTGTGTCTTTACTCCGAGATTCAGTAATGATAGCATACAATTTTACTCTAGATAATGCATAGGAAGGTAAATACAAAAATAGAACAAAATTTTTAATCCTGGATTAGCTCTAACCGGCCTTTCAGGGAACCGGGGCCAGGACTCCAGTAAACTGAGGGTGGCCAATTTATAGGGGGTCCTTTAATGGAGGTTTTGCACTATTATGAAAGTAGTGCCTGTGTTTAATATACATGTATCCTCTGATAATTCCAAGGAAACATGCCAGTACATGAAATAAGAAACAAGAAACCTGGATATTTTGGACAATGAGCCATTTCTGAGTTACCTTAAGTCTCAGTTTCAAAGCGAGGCTAAGTACAAAGCCATTGATTTGAAAATGATTTTTTATTTTCTTACAAATAAAACTCATTGTCACAAGAAAGGAGTCATTTTGAGAGTGAGAGTTTTTGGAACTCAGAAATGGCCAATTACCTTTGGCTCCCACCTCATGATTTCCTTGTGGGTCCTTCCCTGGGGGAAGCATCTGATTGATGCATAACGTAATGTTTAAATTGAGTGGCTTCAAAATATTTTTGTAGATCTATTAAAATCCTTACAAAAATCATAAAGTTTAGGATCATTTTGGTCCAAAATTCTAAATTATAATTTGTACTTTCTTCGTAAATTATAATACAAAGATGACAATAAAAATACAGTAGTCAATTGATCGTAAAGTTGTACACTTTATCAAATAAGAACCATAAGTTCAAAATAGTTTTTATGTACATCTATACATGTTCATGCTAACTAATCCTCAAGATTGCTATAGTCAACTCTCTCATAACAGTCACCTCATTAAAATGGACAGCCTGAGAAAACAGCTGACATTTCATGACCCCAACACTGGTTTCCCTGTGAAATGACGTCTGAGAAATGAGTGTAGAAATTCCACACTGATGACATCACTATTCAGATCTGGGTAGATCTTCTGATTGGTTGCAGCAAATTTTCAAATAAATTCGACCCACAACTGGGTAGCGATAAGTCATTAGCATTGAATTTCTGTGCTTGTTTCTCAGAAGTCATCTTGCAGAGAAACCAGTGGTGGCATCACAAAATGTTGGCTGTTTTCCCAGGCTATAAAATGGACATCAGGAACTAGTCCCTACTCTTTTTCAGTCACCTTTTTTGACTCTTTATTAATTATACACTTTATTTAAAGAGGGTATCACAGAATAGTTGCAAAAACTAGTAATCTGGTGGCTCTCTATCTGAAATTACAACAATGCAATGCCATGCATACAGTCTAAGTAAAAAAATAAAAAACTTAGAAGATAAAGAAGTTCTACAGTAAATGTAATTTAAGTTAAAATTAATCAAAAATCAATAAATCAATAAATTGGTTTAAGAGCTTATGATATGGGTAATAAATATATACAAGAATATCAAACTATGAATGGTGTAATTTCTGCTTCTCCTAAAATCTGATATTTATATATTTTGATATACTTAATAGATCCAAGAAAAAAACTAGAAAAATTTCAAAGGTTCTTACAACAAAGTAAGCTCTCCCTCTATTTAAGTTATAATGGTGACCCAGGCCCTATAACGTATCTACTTGGAAATCCCAGATGGAGTTCAGCAACAGATTGTCCCTTTCGTAAACGGTCGCTGCCATTTCTAAAACACTTAGAAATTTTTTGACCTGTTATTGAGAGTGTTTCTGTTACTGTCAAGGCAGGTCAAGTTTACACCCCAAGATTCTATTAATGAATTTATTATTTGGAAAATAAATCGGTTAGTCGTCCCCGTAATTAGTGTCAAATTCAAATCGGCATTCCTGCATTTGTAATGAGCAGTGAATATTTCAACGAGAACTTCTCTGTATTAGATCAGATTGAAAATCTTTGAATGGATAAAATTGCTTCGAAGACATTCACATCGAATTCAGGGAAACTGAGCAGGTAGAAATTTCAAAACTGCTTCGCGTGTGAATTCACGGCTCATTACGCATACAAGAATGCAGAGATGAATCTGAAATCTACAACTACCGACGGATTGAACTTTTGAATAATAAATTTATTAATGGCATGTTGGGGGGTGCGCTTGACCTGGCTTGACTGTTAAACGAAACTATAGAAAATCGTAATCAAGGGTTGAACCCGGACCCCGAACCCGGAATTTTAGTATCCTGATCTCCCTCCCTTACCACTAAAACTACCACACCGACCCGCCAAATTCCAGAATAATTTAACTACATACACTAGGAAACTGTCTTTCTTAACTGATACATCAGTAACAGGTGACCCTAGCCCTTTCCATAACTTTTAACGAAACTTCAACTTGGGCTTCAACGTCGTTCTAAGACTGTTCAAAAACGTATTATTTGCCTTATTGTAACTTAATCCATGGAATATATTAAGTCTATCATGACTAAAAGTTACTAACGGTGGCGTTGACCGTTAAAAATGGCAAGGACCGTTACGAAAGGGAAATAGACGAGGGCCATTTCAATGTTACCTCTCTAGCGCGCCCTCCTTGCTCTCCAACCTCATCCCTAGGGCTTTCCCCGTAAGCCCTGGGGACGAGGTTGCATGCTCTCGAGCGCGTAATAATCCCTCAAGGACATTTCCCTTCCGCCTCTTCAATAGTCTAGTTTCGAATAGACCTTTTCACCTTGTATGTTTTGTTTTCCCAATTCAGAACACGTGATGTTCTCCAGGGAATTTACCTTTTGTCGTCTCATTAATTATGCATACACATGCACGTGGAAGCACGTGTATAAGACTACATTTGAAAAAAACAGTTCACTGGGGTACAATCACGTGGTCTGAAATGGGAAAAAAACATACAAGCTAAAAAGGTCTATTCTTCGTGGCCGCTGAATAAAGGCACCGAAGATATTTGCACGGGGTCAGCCTCGACCTAAGGTAAAATATTCACAGGTGCCTGAATTTGAGTTTATAACAATAGACACAGTGGTACACAGGTCTTCTTCTGACTGGAATTTGTGACTATATTTACCTTAGGTCGAGGCTAACGCTGTATAAACTTGTTCAGTGCTTCTATTCAGCGGCCACGACTAACTCCAACCGGACTATTGCCTCGCCACAATACAAAGGCTAATTTCTCTAGCGTTCTCAAACGATCGAACGAAAGGAGCGATTAACTAATGAGACTAACAGAGAGACAATCCGCCACAGCGATTTCCAAATATTGATTTGCGACCCTGAATGACACACAATCATGTTGAGATATATGGACATTTTAATGTCGGTTTCAAAAATCCTCATAAATAAAAATGATATATAACCTATCCATGCATTCTCTCCGGGTGCATTATGAGATGCCCATTTCCGAACTAATAACTGAGAAGGCTTTGAAGTTAGTTCTGATTCTAATCACGTACATTAAAAGGCCACAAAAAGCCAGGAACAGAATTCGGGTGCTTTTTTTCAGTCAATGAGAGAGTCGAAAATTTTGTATTCTCACCACAAATCTCCGGCGCATTTAATATTATACTAAATAGTGAGATAATTATGCATGAGCCGGAAGGAGAAAGTGTAAGAAATCTTAAATTCTAGACTGAATATCATGAGCCTATTCGTAAAAGGCATTATTTAAAGGAGTAGATAAGGCAATTTCTCAAATTCAATAATTGGCCTTCCCAACATTTTTCAACTGAAAAATCAAGTAAAAGCCAAATTAAATGATGTTGCCATAAGAAACAATACTGAGCTTCTTAAGGTGAAGCAGAGTATTAAAAGTTTAAGGCTGAATCACTTCTGTTTTCTGTTGGCCTGTTTGTTTGTTTTTTTGTTTGTTTGTCGGTGTTGCAATCGCGCAAAACGCAAAAGGCAAGCTTTTATATAAAAAATGAAATAAGCGAATACGTGTGGACAATTCTCATTTTCCACATTTAGTACTGGGGCTACTAAATTTGTAAAACTGTTATCCTTGCCAGCAATGTTTGTTTATAATTCGCCCGCCTAATTTGTAAGTTAAATACTAACAATGGCCAAAAGCTTCCGTAATTTGCGCTCTGTTCAAAAAGCTTTTCTGACTACAGTCGGACTGTGAAGTTGTGCCAGTTTTTTGTAAACAAAAACTGGAAGGAGGAAACGCGAAAAAGAATTTGATGAAATATTATAATCGGGCAAACGTGAAACCAAGTATAACTAAAGCTTGAAAAGGCTACTTGTGGACTAAAAATAACTTGATAATGAATTCGAGGATATAGCAGCTGTTTTCAGATGAAGTGTTTCATTTACTAAGGAGGACGAATGACAGGAACTATGCCTAACATGCAAATCGATTCCAAGACCACTTACGGTGAAATATAACTGCTTCATATCATTTCTTCATATCACCTTTCTATTTCTTATAAGGAAATGTATAAAATAGGAACGTTGCTGTATTTCAATAGGCACAGTGCTACATGTTCATAATTTGAAATAGGTTTCTCTTCCCTGCCGAAAGACGCAAAGTGTATCTATAATTTGATCCGATTCTGAAGAAAACTTCGTCGGCTAAAACATCTGCCTCACATAATAGTTGATGTGCTACTGTTTATATAACTTAGGGAAACTAAAATTGAGCAGGGGCGATTTATTCCTCACCAACCCTGAAGGCGGCTGAAGTTAAGCCTTCATACAAGATTCTCAGAGATCTCAGTGATGTCCCCCACGAAGATCAATTGCTCGCCTGTTTGACAGAAAAAAGGTAACAGTTTGCGATTTGATTCTAGAAGAAACATCCAGCAACAAACCTATAAAACCTGTCGAAGTAATATTATTTTCCGGGTTAAAACACAAAGGTTGATCACAACAGTTTTAAGCAAGGAAAGAAAATTTCCATTCTCACCATGCAGGATTCTTAAAAAATGTTTTAACCAAAAAAACCGTCTGTCAGTGTATCATTGAGTCTTAAGCCTTTTCTGAAAAAAATGACGTTTACTGTAGTAACTAACAAATACATCCAAGAAGCTTTGATTTTAATTTGATCGTTCGTTTGTTTTGAAAGGGAACAACCATGAGCTATAACAGGCAGAATCAAGATGACTCAGATGATTTTCTGGTGCTGCGTATCTTTCAAGCAATCGGGATGAGTGTTTTTATTCTCACCGGAATTCCTGGTAATTTTTTGGTTTGTTATTTAGTGCGGCGAACTCGTCGCCTTCGAACGGTTACAAATCTGATAATCAGCAACTTGGCAGTAGCAGATCTTGGGATGTGCCTCTTTAATATTCCTGTTTCCTTGGTAACTGTCATTCTCGACAAGTTTGCGCTGACCGATGTTGTGTGTCGTATTGCAGGCTTCACGAACGCATTGTTCCTTTTCGAAGCTCTCTGGTCGCTCGCCTTGTCAGTATATCAAGATACTGGTGTATTGTAGAGCCAGGAAAATTTTCTTCAATTTTCACCAGACGTAGAACTATGGCTATGATAACTGCAACATGGGTTTTGTCGCTCTTATGCTCACTTCCGCCGCTATTCGGCTGGTCTTTTTACGGTTTCATTGTTGGAAAATCTACGTGTTACTTCAAACTTAGCCAAAACCTTCCCTACACGATAACGTTAGCCGTTGTGGTATTTATTTTGCCGTACATTTTGATAACAGTTCCTTATTACAGAACATTTCGGTTCATACGAGGACATAGTCGAACAATGAGCATACGTGGTGTATCGTCAAGTCTTAGAAAGACACACCGCCCCACTTTCCAAGATTTTAAAGTAACAAAGCTCCTTCTCGTCGTAGTTTGCGTATTTGTAGCATGCTTGACTCCTCACATTGTTGTCAATTTGCTGAACGGTTTCGGCATAATTCAATCAATCCCGCGGATCCTCGACGCCATAACCACTTTTCTTACGTTTCTCTCTAGCTCTTGCAACCCCTTTATCTACGGACTTATGAATAAAAAATTCCGCAAAGGATTCCGCGCGGTTCTTTGTGCGCCGTGTCAAAAATGCGCCAAGGTGAAGCAGTCAAAACTTGAGCGAAGAATCAGCGGGGAAACCACCAGAAACTTAAGTTCACGATCCAGGAGTAGCCATAGAAGAGAGTGGAGAATTGTGACCGAGGCAGGGCCGCCGATAATTTATGAATCAAGTGTATAGTCATGGAAGAATTTCTATTTAGATTTTCTTCCTGGTGCGCCTGTCTTGTGTCTGTGGAAATGAAACTGCCGGGTACAGTTGCCATGAGAGATTCTTCTCTGTGATGCAGTGATAAGTTGTGAATTTTATCAGGATCTTCAGACTTTTTCATTAAAAGCTTTTAGTGCAAAATTGTTTCACTATTGCTAGTACAATACTTCTTCACATAGACTTGACATTTTATACATACACTGTGGTTCAATTTAGGGAAAAGTCTGTTTGTTCTTGTTGTTTCGTGAGATAGCAGGGGCACCCAACGACAATTTTCGGAAAATATTTGTTCGGAAGACGATTTGAGATCTAGAATTTTCGGAACATTTGTTGTAAATTTTTTGCTTGCCTGCTCCTCCTAGGATTTTCGAACATCTAAAAATAACTATAATTGCCCATTTTAAACGGATTTTTACCTAAAAGGTCACCTAGAATTTTCGGGAGCCTTTTTTTGGGCTGAAATTTTTGGGAAAGGTAAGTTTTGATCCCTATAATTTTCGGATCACTAGACTTTCAGCTAGGAAATCCGAACAGATGAAAAATTTTTAGAGGATAAAAATATTCCCATATCTACCGTTTGAATACTAAAATACGTTTAACAATGCTATGTTTAAGTGGTTTTGAACTATATTCTCGTTGGGTGCCCCTGAGATAGCATACAATGATATTGGAGGACAATTCACGCTGCCATAACATCTTTCCTTACCTTTACTAGTTTAATTCGGTCAATTCGGCAACGTTAAAATAACATTTAAAGGGTTCGAAGCATGACCAAATTCAAGTAGAAGTTAGTCGATGTCAAAGCTAACGCTCACTTGTGTTTGATTTTAAACTTCTTCACTGTCGAGATGCGGATAGAAAGCTTTGCCGTTTGAGATTGTGAGCTAAAATAAATTACCCAACGAAAAAGACAGCCGTTTTTTATTTAGAAACTACACGTTTCAACAACTATTTTAAGGTCTTTTTAATGACAAAGTTGCATTAAAATGACTGAAATCACCAACACAGAGCATTACCTTTGTTTATTGCAAAGTCTTGGTCAATGGTCAACCAGAAATCGTTCAATCCCACATATTCTAAGGCCATTTTTGCTACGTGTGTTTTTGTTGATTTTAGGATAATTTTTCTTGATAGCACTGACTGCTGTTAGGCAGAAAAAAATTAATTAAGCTATTGACGGAACTTTGTATTGCTTTACCTGCTCAGTAATAACCCTAGTTGGGTTGTTGGGAGAAGATAAAAAAGCTTGGAGAGGACAACGCCAAATATCCGACCTTCTCACCCTTTACGCAGGAGCGGATCCAGGCTTTTCCTAAGAAGGGGTTGCACCACTAAGGAATGGCGTAACTGACTGGTAACGTGACGTGCCAAACCACCATTTTTACTGCGTTTAACATAAATTTTTCAATTTTGTCTCATGTTTTACTTCAACACCAATAAACCACATAGTTTTTCTGCAGAATAACAGTTGTATTAGAAAGTCGCAATTCATCTCAGGGGGGGAGGGGTGGGTGCGCACCCCCTTCACCCTCCCCTAGATCCACCACTGTTACAAAGTGTCTAAAGCCACAATCCAAATAAAGATTAAGGTTATTCTTTTAATGCTCTCTCTAGTTTAACATGGTAGAAAACAGCCACACCGGTAAGCAAACAGCGTACATCATTTACTAAAATCATGGTTATTTCCTTTCGCGTTCCTTCTCTTTTCAAGGACCCATGGGCTGTTTTCGCACCAATGTAGTTTTTTTGTTTCATGCGACGTTTTCTTGCAAAAGCCTATCGCAACGACATTGAGGGAAAAAAGCAACCTGACTTACTTTGATTTTTGGGTCAGGCCAAGGTCTTCGACTTCGCAAAACGGGAGGCCGTTACCCAAATTCTAGACAACCCCTCGGTCGTACAAGTAAATAAAACCAATAAGCACCGTGGTATAGGTATGTATAGATTGGAACCACCACCTCCCCCCCCCCTTTCTCTTAAGTTGCTGCCTTATTATAATATTTTGCAAAGATTAATTAGTGGAGGGCCTGTTTGCTCTGCAGGACGATTGGAGTATTTAAGGAAATGGCGCTGATGTGGCGTCACTTAAAATGGCCGACACTGAATCTGACTTGAAGCCGCTTTCAAAAAATCCCCGAAAAACCTTCTGGAAGAGTGGTTAGCCTCAGCCACAAGTTGCTCGGCAACTTTTTGGCAACTTTTGATTTTGGAGGTAACTTGATTAAATTGTTAGCAACTTATGGGAACCATAAAGTCCTTTAATACTGTTTAAACCTTGTTAAGAACATTTTATTTCTTTGAAGTCATAGATAACATTTAACAACGAGTGAATTTAACCCTGTGCCCCACGTACCCGATCAAATAGTTTCATCTCCTTGTGTTCATTTACTACCCTTCACGGCTGCTGCCTTGACTCGAAGCAATAGATAATACCAAGTACCATGGAGTATACCTTTCCAAAGATCTTAGATGGAACGTTCGTGTGAGCAACATCACAAACAAAGCAAAAAAGACGTTGGGATTCCTCAACCGAAATCTGCGGAAAAATTACTCCACATCCACGAAGGAGAAGGCATATAAATTAAAGCTCTTGTGCGCGGCCTCCACTTGAACACTGCTCATCCGTATGGGACTTTTATACAGCCAAGAACATCAGGCAAGTTGAAATGGTTCAGACTAGAGCAGCTCATGGGTCCTGTAGGATAATGTGTCTGACTGATATGCTTAGTTGCCTGGGCTAGAACGTACGACATTGGAAACTCGCAGAACAATTGCTCGCCTGTTTTTGCTTTGCTAGATCAAAAATCACTAAACCTATGGAGATAATACAGAATGGCTCCACGCAGTTGCCAGTTCCTTTACATGCTCATCTGGGCATGCTTTTAAGTTACACTTGATTAACTGCGATTTTCATAAGCTTTCTCATTTTTTACAAGATCCATACAGGAATAGAACAGACTACCAAGAAAAGTAGTATTGGCAAAATCGCTTGAGCTTTAGCCGGGAAGCTATTCATTGGTCTACATTTTGCTTAATGGTTCATTATTACTTGTCTTTAGAAAAGACTTTTATAGCGGAGCTCCCACCCGAGAAAATTTGGTAATCACGTGACCATACGCCCCGCCCGCCCGCCCAACCGTCCGTCCTCACCACAGGCAAACCAATGTAAAATAACTCAATCAGCAGGTATGGCAACCCAAATGCAACTAGAGGTTACTTTGGCGGGAAATCGCATAGCCACCGGCGTCTTGTAAAGCAGAGACAGCTAAAGAGTCAATAAAGACGAACACAGAAAGCGGAAATTGTTTCTATATCCGTGTTGTCTAAAGTATTAAGCTTAGATTAATTGTCATGTCCACAAATTTGGAATGCAGAGAAAGAGAAAGACAGAGAAAAAGAGAAAGTAGGCGGCAGGCCAGCAAAGCTCAACGAGAAAAGGGGCGACAGAGATCTAGAGCGAGAAATAAAAAAAAGAGACATTTTTTTTGCAAGAGCAACATGAAAACTTTGTAGCGGCGTTGACAAAATGAGAAATGCTAGCGGCCACCAATCAAATGCAAGGTGAAAATGAGCGGCAGTGAAAAAAAAAGTGAACGAGAACACGTACGACATTTCCTCCATAAAAAGTGTAACTATTAAAAGAAGTTTCTGGAACTTTCACGCTGTAGTCGTGCAAAACAACGGCAAAGAAGTGTACAAAAAAAAGTGTGCTGCACGTGAAAAGTTGCTTTTTTGCTAATTAGACCTATTGCTGTTTTTCACCGTTCTCCAGCGTTGCCTCCGTTCGCCGCTTAGCATTACACGATTTTATATTTTGTTTGAACGAACTATAAATATTATGGAGAGCTTCGCTTTTAGCCCTGCCTAAATCTATATATTATTCATCATTGAATCTCGGACTTAACTTGGTAAATAAATAAATAAATAAATAAATAAATAAATAGATAAAGGGATTCAGAACTTTCGCGGGTGTCTATACCCTGGTCCTAGAGGTTTTTCTTGATTTTTCTTCGCGAAAGAGATCAACAGCAAGCCGCGAAGCGGCGACAACGAGTCGTAAAAGCCACGAGGAGAGAGAGAAAAACCTCTGGTTACCTTGGCCTCGAATCTCACTTTCATGCAGACGACAGGATCAGGATCTGACCCTCGGGCGTTGATTGGTTGATAGTTTTTCAAACACGCAAACCAATTTGATTGGCTCGTTTAATTGTAACTACCGAGGGGACGCTGAGGATTTTCACACCTCATTTTGCCTCTCTCTACTAGGGAAGAAAATTGTTTGTATGCTGCACTCGCAATAATATTTGCACGGGACCAAGGCACGTAAAGGCACACCATATTTAGAGATTTTGACATGGATGTTGTTCCTGAAAGAATTTTCGAAGAAATTTTGACCTCGGTACTTAATGAGCGCTTTCCTGAGTCTCACTGAACAACAAAAGAAAGCTTTGTTCGCTGCGTTGAGTCGAAAGGATGTGTTCACCATTTTATCAACCGGACATGGAAAGTACATTTTCTGTTACAATACTGTCATTCCATTAAATAAACTAACTTGTTTAGGACAGCAAAATAAAAAATCTCCGAATACGGAATGAAATTTTCCTTGTAGGAAGAAAAACATACAACTTTGTACAAGTACGTAATCATTTTCGGTGCAGCTTGATTTTCCTGCGACGCCGAAAAAAGATCTAACCAACGTTATTTTTGGCATAGACCTATTCGGCTAACGCAATGTTGTACCCAATTCAAATCTCCCGGGGATAAGATTCTTTGTGTATTGCATTTGCATTATAATGTGGCTTTCCCCTTTAAATGATATGGAAATTCCTGAAACAAACGTTTTATTCCCAAAGGGTTTGAATTGGGTACAACATTGAGTTAGCCGAATAGGTCTATTGGGTCAACAAAAACCTCTGAAGGTACAGTCCGAACATTAAGGGTTTGTTGTGCTGCATGACTCTTCCCAGCGTCGTTGTTCCACAAAAAAAGGAAATGGAGCCGCCAAACCAAAATGCGAGCCAGATTGCCAGAATACATATTAATATTACTATTTTGAAGGGAATGCCCGCGAATCGACGTGAACGGCGCGTATGGGGCGCCATACTGGACATTATTGCAAACCTTTGATATATGTGCTAAACTCCAGTTTGATATGCTCATTGTCATATAAACATGCTAAACTCCAAATAAATATGGTGTATCTACTTCTGTTCTATATGGCCATTGTCATATAATCGTGCTAAACTCCAGATAAATAGCCCGCAATAAATAAATACAGCCTGTTTTCAACCCCTAAATTTGCAGTGTTCTCTGAAAAAAATTAGCATGCTCAACTTTTCATTTCGTATGGTATGATGCACCGCGCGCTTTAAGCAATGCCGCTACCCAGATCCCTATCGGCCAAAATAGGCCGCCATTTTGAAAATTTCAATAGGGCAGCAATGGCGGAAAGTAGCGAAGATTTTCGAGAGGCAATATTAAACGTCGCTCGCCAGGCAAGGTCACTAGTGGACAATTTTAATGATGGTAATGTGCAGCCTATTGAGCAACGAATGTTGAGTCAGAGACATCATGAAACGGGAGTGTTGTCGACGCGAACACCATCAAGTCAGACAGGAAATGTAAATATGGAAAGCACACCAGTCAGCACTCAGTTAAGAAATTTATTTCCGACTATTGGTAAGAGCGAAGAAGCTTTCAGTTCATCGCTGAAAGCAGTCATTGCTAGTTCTGCAAGGAAATCGTTTAACTGTGTGTGATTAGTCTTAACAGCTAATCCAAGGTCTTTTAAAGTGATGTTGTGTTTTGAAAGGAGTATTTCCTAACTTTTTTAGAGACATATTTATTGACTGATACTTGGCAATTGCCACTGTGACATTTTAAGCATATGAAAAAGTATTTCAAGCATATCTCATTGGTGGTAGAACGTTATAGTTATTGTTCATGGTATTTTGCCACTGATATACTTGGCAATTGCCATTGTTATTACATTTTATGCTTTGAAGAGGTATTTGTTCATGCCCATAAAGTTAGCCCTTCAAGGTTTAGAGTTGAGGTTTAACTTGACATGCGATACAGGCTATCCATAAGAACTCAGAAACTAAACAATCTTTTAGGGCTTTTTGTTTGGAAGCTAATTATCCTCCAATAGCTAGGCCATTTGCACTAAGAAGTCACGTGACATCGTTTAGATGAAAATGAAAGTTATATGATTTTGCCTTAAGAAAACAATTAGTGGGTCATAGCTTCAACAAAATAAAAGTGATTAGGTTTTTCAACCTGCACCATTTCCTTAATGAGGAAGTTCGTGGCTGGTCACATGACCAGAATTATGTGCTCTGTCAATTTTAGCATCGGCAAGATTCCAACTCATTGTTCAAAGGAAGCATTAGTCACGTTACCTCTTAGTGTAAGTGGCCTATTCTTATTGAAAAGTCCATCTCCAAACTTTTGCACTGAAACATTGACATTGTTGCTGTTTATGTTCATAAAGGGAAGTACCTTCATCCCCATGTTATTTCTTAATATAGCATTTTGCATGAAACAAACTTTTTTTTGCAATTGGCCAAAATGACTGATTAGCTTGGAACACTTAGAATGCAATGTATAATACATGTATTAAACATTGTCCTTCCTTTTTCCATACTGTCTCTTGTGTTTGTATTAAGTATCAGTCATCAATAATTAATGTGGAACATGCAAGTGTAACATTTTTTTCTATTATTTGTTTTCTGCGCAATTAGTTTATACCTCTTTTCGTCCTTTCATTTGGTTTATTTGCACCATTAAGTTTTTATTCCTTTCTGTCAGTTTTCGCCCCCCTTGTTAGCGTTTCTTTGGTGTTTCATCATCGTTAGCACCTTTCTAAGTTTCTATAGTTTTATTTTCTGCATATTCTATGATAGTTTTGCAGTATAGTTTGGTCTCAGTTGATTTTGGTCCACGGTTAGTGCAGTTCTGATTAGTTTTTACCAGTCTCTTCGTGTTATCCGCAATTGGCTTCACAGCAGTTTTCTCTGTCCGAAACAATGTAAGTCAGTGTACTTCACAGTCCTTGTTTTTGCAGGCTTTTTATTTCTTTATTCTGATTTTCCTTTGTCACAGCTTGTAATTTTTGCTCTCTTCCTGTTTTAGTTTCACCATGTATTTTATTTCAAGTACCAAGCACGTCAGTTACAATAAATCTTGGTGTGTGGTCTGTTATTAAAGGCCATGAGACTATTACGCTTATTGCAGTTACAAATGGCTATAGCTATGGATTAGTTTATAATCAGTACAATTCAAAACATGGACCTAAATGTCCTGCTTTCTTTTAAAAATGATTTTGTTTCACGGATCATTGACAGATTTCTTATGATAACCTTACAACTTGTTTTGCTGCTTGATATCAAAATCAACAATACAACAACTACTGTACAGTGAAAAAAACTAAAGCAAATGACCTCCAATTTCACTGTTACATGACCTAAATGCCAACCAGGACACAGCCAGGATTGGGACTATGACAGCCTTTATTACAACATGTAAATAGGTAATCACTCAAATATAGGTACAATATTAAAATGAAACAGGTAATAAGACTAGTTACACTCAAATGGAATCAACAAATGTATACATAAGTTGTAAAAACAGCAAGACTGTCAGACATAAAGGAAATGAATTTACTACCAAAAACTACCCAGGGTGGGTAGGGTGGGAAAACTAGTAAATGCAGCTACTAAAGACTGTTTGCTAGCCGAGCTATATTGTACTAAGGTAAAGGCTGTCTTAGTCCCAGTACCCCCCATATTTGATATTTACAACAGCATCACAACCCTGATGCCTACCCTTTAAAATCCGAACTCATCAGACCGGTTTGCAAACTGTTTCTGTAATGCATCAAGCAATACAAAGATGGCTAAATGTTTTGATTTTAATGGATAGCTAACATTGAAATTGGTATGCACCTAAATGAATAGAAGGAAACATTAAACGTCAATGCTGTGACATATGCAAGTTATTTCCTTACCTGAACTCACGTGCTACAGCTACACATTGGACACGACAAATGAGAAGCCAGAATGCTTTCTATTTCTTGTAGTAAAATTTGCGGATGACACTGAGCAAGTTGTTATCAGTAATGATATGGTTACATTGAAATATATTTCTACATTGAAAGTTGATTTCAGTAAACCTAGAGGGAAAGTTTTTTACACTCAGCCCATAAAATGGCCAGTTGCTTAATCTCTAGGTTCCCTGCCCCTCTTCAAACCCAAACTTAAAGCATCTCATTATTAACACCCACAAGCTCAACATATTTAGAGATTCGTTCACTCCTTGTTAGGTTTGTGGGTACTAGGGAGTGAAGGTAATCCAGCTAATCTTCACTCAAAGGTATGTTACTGCTGGGAACAATCACCTCTTGATCCTCTTCTGAAACAGAAATGGCATCCTCTTCATCTACCCCATACCAAACTAATTCTTCCTCTCATAAAATACCATCCAGGGGTGAGTTCCTGCCATTTGCAGATCTTAGAATATCCTCAGTCCAAAGCTGAAGAGGAGATGAACCACCTTCTGTGCAAAGGCCATGGTAATTCCACTGCCTGGTAAATTCATCCAGAGATTTCTTAATTTCCTGCAGAAATACAAGGTGAAGTGACAGTAAATGGACTTCATTGATAGGGTCTAATAGACCAGATCTTTCCATCATGTTGAACTCATCTATATAGCTTCTAAGAACACCACTGGTCACATCTCTATGAAGCCGTTCGACTCTTTGATTGTGCACTGAACTTCCAGTTATCATGCTCCCTCTGTTGACTCCCCGACACTCCAACATCATTCGGGCTACACCCATGTTTTCGAGACCATGGTCACTCCTAACCCTTGAAGGCATTCCATAACTTTGGCAGGCATTCTGAAATAGTGCAAGTACTGTATCGGATCTGTCGTTGTTTGCACAGTGCAGATATGGTATCAACCTAGAATATCCATCAATAGCAGTATGTACCACAAGCCGCCAGCGTATCATCTTATGGTTCCCATCGATGTGCCACAGTGCATTTGGACCTCGTACATTGTACTTTCTTCGACAAATAGTTCCTCTCCACCGAAGTGCTGTTCCAACTGGATCCAACTCACGCATAAGTTCCCTGACTTTCCATCGCTGCACTCTTATTCCCCTGCTATGTAGTGCACCTATCATTCTGGTTTGACCAATCCCAGGGGTAACAGTCATTATTTCTTGCATGATTTCTCTTAGTTCTCCATTCCTAAGTGAAGACCAGTTAACTTCCCCCTCGTCCTCAATTTGAAACTCTTGTCGTCTTCTAGTTAGAGTTTTTGTGGAAATTCCGAGTAGTTCCGCTATTCTGACCCAAGGAAAGTGCAACTCTCGAAGAAATTGTATTTGCCTTTTAGAAACTTTAATTTTTGGCTGACCTCTTGTACCTGTGTAGTTCCTTTCGCATTGGTGAGCTGGCACATTCAATGTGCTTTCACTTAAATCATCTGCTATATTCTCAAAATATACTCGGAGTCTTGTCAAGTATAAGGACAGCTGATCCATGTTGCTATAAAAGTTTCCCATTTCCAAATCACGATCCGCGCTAGTGAGTTCGGCAGCCCTCTCTTTCAAAATAAAAACAGTTTCTCCAGCCTCAGACAGCCTTTCGTGTAACATTTCTATTTCATCTATGTTTTCAATAGATGGAAATATAGAAATGTATTGTTCCGCTTCTGCAAGAAGTGCTTTTGTCCTTTGAAAAAAGGATATAAGTCTATTCTCTGATCCCGCTATACCACCAAGGGCCGCCATTTTGGTTTACCGCCAGTGGCCGATAGGGATCTGGGTAGCGGCATTGCTTAAAGCGCGCGGTGCATCATACCATACGAAATGAAAAGTTGAGCATGCTAATTTTTTTCAGAGAACACTGCAAATTTAGGGGTTGAAAACAGGCTGTATTTATTTATTGCGGGCTATTTATCTGGAGTTTAGCACGATTATATGACAATGGCCATATAGAACAGAAGTAGATACACCATATTTATTTGGAGTTTAGCATGTTTATATGACAATGAGCATATCACACTGGAGTTTAGCACATATATCAAAGGTTTGCAATAATGTCCAGTATGGCGCCCCATAGTCGCGCCCCGCAGAAGTAAACAATGCAGTAAGCGCGATTGATAGACTCTTGCAAACTTTACAACTTCCCGCTGGCACACTGCCGACAGAACAAATAATAATAATAATGATCTTTATTGAGGAAACTTTTTCATAAAAGATATGGTTTTCAAAAAGGACCTCAAAACTAGATATATATTATAAAAACAAAAAAAGCTATAAAATTGCAAAGGGATTAAAAAGATACAAAAAATGCATAAAAAATTAAAAATAAGTATAAGTAAAAATTAAACGTAAGTAGCTATATCAAAAACTTAAAAACATTACGTTTAAAACTATTTACATTCCTTGAGTCTTTGATCGTCTGACTGAGGGAGTTAAAATCGGAAACGGCATGATATTGTGTTCTTTGCTTCCCCCAATTTCTTTTGACACGTGGTAATCTAAAATTGCCTTTGTTACGTGTATTATGCCTATGAAGTACGTCTTGTCTAATCAAGTCCATATCGTGATTAATTAGGCCATTGATGCATTTGTATACGTGTACACACCTTCTTTGAAATCGCCTTTTCTCTAGAGGCAGCCACTTGAGAACGGCTAATGCCTCAGTGGAGGATGAGTACAATGGTCTATTTAAAATAACTTTAGCGGCCTTATTTTGCAAAACTTGCAAACTAGACATAAGGGTAATATTATGTTTATCGCCCCATACTAGATCAGCATATTCAAAAAGGGGCATAACAAGACTTTTATAGAAAAGTAGACGCGCCCTGAAAGGCAATAAATGCTTTATACGCTTGAGAAGCCCAAGCCTCTGATTGATTTTCCCAGTTAGGTGTTCAATATGATCAGTCCATGTGAAATCCGAAGATATATGTATACCGAGGTATTTAAAGCTGCGAACATTACTTATACTATGATCTAAAATTGACAATGTTTGTGAAAAATCCTTGTTATTATACCCAAAAAAGTTGATTTTAGATCGGCCACTTACTTTTACATAAATTCTACAAATCCTGCAGCAGTCGTTTGGAACAATGTCGGTTTCTTTATAAAGTGGTCTTCTTATTCCTGGACTCTTGTCGCACATCGTTAACACATGCTTTAGCTTGACCCCGATTAACAAATCACTCTTTACCACGCAAGTGGAGATGGTTTGCTCATAACATAATTTCCCCAGGTCTACCCCCACTTAAAAAAATAGTGGCTGATAAGCACGTGTTTGCTAAGTTTCCATTGGTCACTCCTTTTATTAGCAATTTGACGCGTTTGACAGCTGTCGTCTGCGTGAAAGTGAGATTCGAGGCCAAGGTAACCAGAGGTTTTTCTCTCTCTCCTCGTCGCTTTCGCGACTCGTTGTCGCCGCTTCGCGGCTTCCTCTTGATCTCTTTCACGAAGAAAAATCAAGAAAAACCTCTGGGACCAGGGTAGGGTGTCTAAGAACATTAAGAAATTTGAACTGCCCTCATTAAGAAGTCAGTGCAAATGGCTGATTGTTTTGTTCATCCCTAACTGCTGATTTCCAAGAGACCTATAAAAATAGACTAGGGACTAAATATTGAGGTAAAGTAGGGATTCATAGTAGAAAAATCTTATTTGACTGGTTCCGCAAATTCGCTGAACTTTATTTTGAAAATAAGGCCTCAATTATAGCCACCTAAATAGCGAATATTTATATGCTAATGTCTGCGAAAGGTGTATCTTTTTTTAATATCACTGAAATGAATGGATTCGTGACAAGCTTTTCAGTTTTCGTTTTTTTGTTGTTTTTTGTTTTTTGTTTCGTTGGTTAAGATAATAAATAACATCCCAAAATAATGTTTTTCACGGTTTTTGTTTCCCTCTCACCGATAAAGACTTTGTGTAAGATTACTATAAAAACATATTAGGGATTCTAAAAAAGGACTCTATTTTTTCTTATTTAAAACCGTTCCATTGTATAATATGACTTCTTTCGTTCTTTTGATTTTCGTACGTCAGTTTACTCCAGACTAAGAAAATGCGCCTTTGAAAATCACAATAAACATTTCCGCTCCATCAGATGTTTAGACTTCTCAAAATCCGGTTGGACACCCAGGGATAAATGAAAGAGTTTTTTTCCAATCCTATATATAGATCAAGTATCCCGGAATCACAACGAAAACGAAATTTTAAATAGGTGTATTTTTTTTCTCTGTGAAGCAAGATTTCACGATGGAATCTCTGCTAAAAACCCTCAAAGAACAGGTTACCTGTTCAATCTGTCTGGATACTTTCACCGATCCTAAGACAATAACTTGCCTGCACACATTCTGCTGTGAGTGTTTGAAGAAACACGCACTGATCAGCCAAAGGAACGGAAAGTTTCGCTGCCCTGAATGCCAGGCTGAAGTCTATCTTCCCCAAGCAAATCGCTTTGATAAACTGCTGACAAGTTTTCATCATAATAGGTTGCTGAGTTTGCTGGCTGTCCGACAGAGTAGCGATGGCAATGAGACCAGATGTAGCATTTGTAAGATAAAGAGCGCAGAGATAAGTTACTGCTTCGAATGCACTAAATTCATGTGCAGTGACTGTGTAAACGCACATCAACTTTTTAATCACTTTACAGACGGACACAAGGTGATGCCAGTCAAACAGTTCCAATCTGAAGACTACGAGGCGCTAATGAAGAGACAGTCATTTTGCTCTCAGCGGTATCATGAGCGCGAGGTATTAAGATATTTTTGTCTCAAATGTAAACTATGTGTTTGCCAAATTTGCCTCACTACGGATCACAAGCCACACGAAGGCCATGACGTTGAACTATTGGATAAAGTTGCGGACGTCGAGAAAGCTAAGATCCTGGAGAGAGTCGATATGTTAAAAGGAAAGACCAAAATTTACCGCGAAGCGATTCATAACATTGCAAAAACAGAGCTCGAGCTGCAAACGAACGCTATGGATGCTAAACGTGAAGTTTTCCACACAGTGGAACAAATGATTGCTGAGATTCGCGAAAGGGAACTTGAGATCTGTACCCTTCTCGAAAACACGAGAGTGTCGCGATTGGAAATAATTAATTCGGCAAAGACACACTTCCAGTCCTTGCTAAAGCAGATCAACCAAGCAGTCGAGTTTGGTGAAAATCTGTTGCAAAGAAGCTCCAGTTCGAACATAATGCAATGGAAACCGAAACTTGAACAGTGTTGTCACTACCTTGAAGATACCCCAATCTTAGAGTTTCCGGTCAGTTCCTTTGTGAAGTATTTTCCAAATTTTGAACCAGAGAAGTTGAATGTTGGTTTTGTGGCAACCAGTGAACCAATTATAGAGGGAATGAATCAAGTTTTCCAAGCTGGTGTAGAGTCAAAGCTGAAAGTCTACCCCAGAATCCAAGGCGGAGTGAAGAGCAAACTCCGTGTTGAAGTGCTTGTACAACCCGCTGATAAAGTAGGAAGTGTAAAAACTTACGGAAAAGAAGATGGATCTTTGCAAGTCAAGTTTACACCAAAGGTTCCCGGTTCCTTCAATATCTTAGTGAGCATTAATGGCAAAGTGCTTACAACCAGCTCTTACACTGTTCAAGTAAAGCAACGGCTCATTCAGGTTGTTAGAGAATTGGAATTACAAGGAGAAAGTCTTCAAGCGCCGACTGGAATTGCTGTGAACAGCAAAGGACAAATCGCTGTTGCTGACAAGAAAAAACACTGTGTCTTCATAATTGACGAAGAAAGAAACTGTGTAAGAAAACTTGGTTGTCATGGCAACAACGTTGGACAGCTTAATTACCCACTTGGTGTTACTTATCTTGACGATGATAATATTCTGGTGGCGGATCAAGCAAATCATCGCATCCAGCAATTTAACATTCAAACAGGGAACTCTGTGAAAAGCTTCGGAAATAAAGGCACAGGAGACGGTGAGTTTCGGAATCCTTTTAGCGTTTGTGTGGATCATAAAGGGCGTGTTATTGTCGCTGATTACAATAATAGCAGAATCCAGGTTTTATCGCAGAATGGTGAACTTTTACTTAAATTTGGAGACAGTGGACCGGGAAGACTTAGCAGTCCTTGCTCATGTATCTATCAGGAGGATATGTTTATCGTTTCCGAATGGGGAAATCATTGCTTAAAGGTTCATAACAATTCAGGGACGTTTTTGCACAAGATTGGAGAAAAAGGCGAGTTGGATGATCAATTGCATCGTCCATGGGGATTGTGTGTCCAAAAACAAGGCAATCATCACAATCTTCTTGTATGCAATGCTCGCAATGGTCGTGTTGATCAGTTCACAATGGAGAGTCGTTTCACCGGAAAAACGATTGATACCTTAAAGTACCCTGTAGGAATTACTACAACACCAGATGGTCTCATTTTAGTCTCAGATACGGACGCCAAAAAAATATATGTTCTCAAATAGAATTAAATAAAATGTAGAAAAGAGCGTGGCCATTATGATGTAGAAACTTAGTGTTGACCAAAGTAAAAGAAAGAAGCGGTCATAGATTTTCAATAAATCTTGGTTCACTGCTGCAACAAGTCAAAAAGATGATAAAATCAGGGCGATTATCCCAACTCGCTCACTTAGTATGTAGGTGAACTCTCCTGGAGTTGATTTAAGCGAGTCAGGGTACTAAGGCCTAGCTTCTCCACATGCTCTTTCAAGGCTAAGCGGGGAGCGTGAACCCAAAATAAGCCATTGCTAGCCAGAGGGTGCTACTGCGCAAGCGTTTTCTCAAGAGTAAAAATAATTTACGGCAGCTGGCCGCAAGCACCTGCTAATATGATATATCACCATAGCAACTTAAAAGGTGAAAATGAAAATTTTCTATTTGACCTAGCACGTAAATGAAAATTTTGAAGGCGGTAAAATGGATGTCAGCTTTAAACAACTAACAGAGCCGAAATTTTCAAATCAGTTTACACGATTTCAGTGAATTGAGGTTTTACAAATGTGGATTCTACAGTGACTCTTGTTGCAAGATTTAAAAGCGACGAATGGCAATTAACTTCTCAAACACTTGCGGCAATTAGCGTTTGCAAGATACTTAGTCTCCTCAGTACTTTTGTTTTGTTTTCTTCGAGGCTTAAGCGTATTTAAATTCGAAAAAATTAAATATGGACAGGTCATTTCGTTTTGTCAGTTCGACTTGGAATATAATGACACGATTCTTCTAGATGGTCAAATTCGACGTTTATATTTAAAAGTACAACGGTTAACTGTTTATCATTTTAAAAATGTATTTTAGAACAAACCGAGTTGCTAATGACGTGCTTCGTAACCCACGAGGAGGTTTTTGTGGCCAGTCTGCGATGCCAAAAGATTTCTTATTAAAAGGAGCGGGTATCAAGAAAGATAAAGATCGTCAGGAACTACCACATTTGACTACGGGAAAAATGTCAGAGAAAGGAACAGGAATTATTTCTAGGCCGGCACGGAAAATGTCTTTCAACGAAATTGCCACAGCATGCAGGCTATCGTTTTCTCCTTGTTTGCAGGTGCGAACTGTTTACAAAACAGAGGGCCAGAAAGAATGCAACGATATTGAAGAGTCAACTTTAGGTTTGGAAGACAAAAGCCAAATAATTCGAGATTCTGAAATGTCGGCCTTAACACCGCCAGAAAAATGGTGTTCCAGAAAGTATCTTCAAATACAGAGATCAAACTCATGGTTGCTAGGAAATCAAGTGGAGCCAATGTTTCACAGTTTTTGTGATAAACACGAAGACACAGCACAAAATCAAGGGGAATCAAATGTAACGAATCGTCTGAAACAATTGAAATCGTCGATTCTGATAAAGAAATATTGTGCGACCAAAGAAAATATTCAAGTTAAAGCCATTGGTGAAAAACTAAGAGTTCCCGAGAATCAACAAGAGACGGAAACGGAGAAGAGAGCAATAAAGCTATCGCGGGGCGAAAGCCTTGAAAGTTTACGCAGGGCAAGTAGCGGGAAAGATCGAGAAAGAAAAGCATTCGAGACATACAGAAAAAACCACGGTTCTAGAGGCGGGAAAAATATCAACGCTTTAAACTGCGTTTTGAGTCGCAGAAGTGTCCTTAAAAATCAAACAGTCGAAGATGAAGATTATCAAGAAATAGATGTTGAATATTTACTAAAACTTAAGACAGTCTCGAGTCTTTCACGCATGTTTGATTCTTCAGCCATCGACGTAGTAGCAAAGGAAAACACTGTTAAGACTGAGACATCTCTGCCGTCAATTCATGGATCACAATGGAACCTCAAGCAACGCTATGTGTCCGAATTAAGTTTTAATCCTTCGACACCAGTTTTAAGGGAATATACTAGAATAGCACAAGCGAGAGCTGTTGATTTTTCCGATGCTTCTATTGAAAATCAACTGTATATCATGTAAATAAAAAAAAGGTCGCATGCAGAAACTGAAAAAAATAAAATAAAATGCTCACACTGTCCAGTCATGTTTTACTTTGGGAATTATGCATAAAATTAAGCACTGTCTTTAATGATAATGATGATGTAATGAATTTGTATAGCGCTAAAACTATAGAAGAATATTCAAAAGCGCTTTACATTAAGTTAAAATTAATGAATAAGTAATAAATAAAAAAAATAAAAATCCCTGAAAGCTATAATAATAACAATGATATGTTATGCTATGGTAAAATCTAAAAAAAATGAAATTCGAAAATTCCAAACTAAATTAAAATTAAACATTAGAACTATTCCAACAAATTAAAAGCTTTCTTAAAAAGAAATGTTTTAAGTTGCTTTTTAAAAATGGTGAGGCTGCTACTAGTGATAGATAATGTATATTTTCCTTTTTACTAAATTCCATAAAAGAATTATAACAATGACATATCCCCGCACATGTATTTTTCTTTTAGAGACGGGCCATTAGAAAATTTATTGAGCGGGGAGCGAAGTTACAGAAAAAAAATTGGTGGAAGGGAAAATTACTGTACTCATACGAAAAACATTCATGCAGACGGAGTAGCCCTAAAAAATTGTTGTCATTGGCCTAAAAAACTTGCGAGGTAAATGTTAACGAAAAATATTCACGTTGCTAGAACCCAATATTAGGGATGCACTGACAAAAGTGAAAGAAATCTAGAATATATACAAATCAAGAAATCAAACGTAAATTTGCCCTATTTACAGCTAGATACTTCCTCACTTGAGTTTTAAAATCACTAAAAACTACAGAGTTCATTGCAGCAGAGGGTAATGAATTGAAAACATTAGAGGTACTAACCTGGAAAGTACCCGACTAAAGGATTACTTTTAATTAACGTCTCTTCTTTCGAGGACCTCAGTGTTCGTGTTGGATTTTGAATGTCTAGCTTAAGAAAGGACGGCCAGTCATTATAATGCAAGGCTTTAAAAACAAAGTTAATCAATGGGCATTTATCCTAGTTTGGTTAGATCCGGCATATGTATATAGCTCCCAAGAACGAAACCTGCAGGGGCTAACTGGACACGTTGTAGGCGCTTTATTAGGTATTTCGGGATTGGATGACTAACAATGTCATTGTAGTCAGTTTTCGATAAAATCAGACATTCCACCAGTTGCTTTCGGACATGGAAGGGAGTTACGTGCTTGAATTTTCTAATTACAGCTAGTGTAGCCTAGCAGCTAGAGATCTTCAAGTTAATCTGACTGACTTGGGTCCCCAGCAGGCGAAAGTTTGAGACACACTCGAGCCTTTTCCCGTTAACCGTGAGCTTAAGTAAACATGTCTCAAGTCCATGTGCCCTTGATATCTGAGCTGATGACAGCATCATCACCTTTGTTTTCTTTGGATTCACAGCTAGGCTGCATTCTAAGGACCAGTCTGACAACTTGTTTAGCGCGTCTTGAATTACCAACTGGCCGACTTCAAGATCAGATGGCCTGAAATGAGTATACATAGTCGTGTCGTCTGCGTATTGATGACAGACAACTTCAGATGAAAGAGCAGAAGATAGGTCATTCACGTAAAGGTTAAACAAAACGGGTCTTAGAATTGATCCCTGAGGAACCCCGTAAGTAGTACTGATTTGTGCTGATGAGCGGTCATCAACTTGCACAAACTGTTTCCGGTCCATTAAAAAGCTTGCTATCCCCTGCAGGGAGGACCTCGAGAAACCCATTAGGTGCATCTTAGACAGGACTTTCTCGAAGGCAATGGTATCAAAAGCCTTAGAGAAGTCTGCCTTAACGGCCAGTGTAATTTCACCCCTTTTCATGGCCTTTAGAATGTCATCCCTTATCACCAACATTGTGGTTGTAGGGGAGTGACACTTCCGATATGAACTGATGTTAGATTACAAGATGGCATTCTCCGTGAGAAAATCAGTGATTTGGCGGAGAGCCAGTTTCTCATAAACCTTAAATAATACAGGTAAAATAGAGATAAATCGGTAATCGTCATTTGTCCGTGGCTCATCCACCGTAGGAATCGGACTAATGCGCGGGCAGTTTTCCACAACAGGGGATATTCATTTCTGTCAAGGCATGAGTTGATATGCGTGAGCGGAAAGACCAGCCGCTCGGCCACCAGCTTGACGAAATTAGCTGGTATGTTATCGGGGTCCGGTAGAGCAGTCCCATCGCAGTCCCTTTATCTCTCTAAGCACTTCCTGATGAGTGGCGTAACAGAAACGGAAGGAGGAATGCGAGTCATCTGTAAGACGATCGATCAGCCGGTAGATGTCCTCGCTGAGCGCCGGAGACGAAGCAGTGACACTCTCAGCCGTCGAGGCGAAGTGCCTGTTAAGATCGTCGGGGTCAGCGCGGAGTGGTTGTTGGCTTGGATGGAGAGAAAGGTTTATCGTCCTCCATACCTCCTTCGGTCGCTTCGAGGAAAACACAGTGATCATAAAATACCGCTTGGCCTTCTTAATAAGGTTATTGAGCTTGTTTCGAGTGTATCTAAACATGTCCCATGCACCTTTCTTAGGAGGGCGTGCGTGCGCCTCCCGGCGTTGGTTTGCGACACTTGCAGGGAGTGAATATTCGGATAGTTTAACCAGGACACGGGGGGTCGGTCACCTTCGTTCTCTCCAGCAACGTTCTGGTTGAAAGTCGCGATCTTGTTATTGGGGTCGTCGAAAGCATACACGATTTCAAGGACAGAGCAGCGAAGTCCTCAATAGAAGCCGTTTCAGAAAAACGTTTTTCGTTCCTGATGAGCTTATATCTAGGTACATAACGTGTAATCCCCACGCAAGCAAACGGACGTAACGGTCGCTTACTTGCGGACATGGAAGTACTTCAATGTAAGTAATGCGTTTCGGTGCGTTAGTAATTATGTGATCAATTAGGGTTTTGCTAGTCTTCGCTATTCGTGTTGCCTTGGTGACCATCTGCTTAACATTGAGCGAGTCTAACAATTCATTGTAATTCATCTCTGACATTTCAGGGCGAAATATGTCCAGGTTAATGTCCCCAGCCAAGAGTAGCATACCATCCCACGAAGCTCCGTTTCCACTTAGCAAATCCTCAAAAGTCTGTATCCTGTCAGAGAAGTTCATTTGGCCCCCAGAGCGGTAAATTGTGACAAGCAAGCTGTTTTTGTTGCGGCCTGGAAGCTCGATCCACAGGTGTTCCAAAAACTTGTCTCAAATCAATAATCAAATGGCCCAAAGTTTGTTTAACTCGTTTGCTAACTCGGTCCCAACTCGGTTCTTAACTCGGTTCCTAACTCGGTTGTTTGTTTAACTCCCCATACAGTCATAGATTCACTTACGCGGTCCCACTTTTATGTCATGCTAATGAGATGAACATTTTTGAAAATTCTTAACGACATGGTAATCAGGTGCTACTCCCCCACGAAAGATTGCGGATAGCTTGCGTTTCATGAAAACTGAGGAAAATCAAGCTTCCAGAATGACTTTATGAACAATTGAGAAGATTTGAGCCACTACTAATACGTCGCACGAACTCACTGAAAATGTATCATGCGTCGAATCTGGTTTGTCAGTTAATGTACTGTAAATTACGAGTTAAATTTACTGACTTAAAAAATAGGGCAGCAAGAACGACGGCGACGGAGTACAGAAATTTCACTTAAAAAGTGAAGTCACGCTGCTTCAAACTTTATCGCGCTTATTCCATCTCATTTAATTCGTTAAAAAATATGTTGGCAATTTTTTCTGGAGTTGAATTCTAAAACACTGTATCGAAGTTCAGGAAATTTAAAGAAAAAGAAAAATGTTGTCTTGTCTTCAAGTCCTTCACAAGACGTGAAATTAGGCATTTTTACGTCGTAATCATGCGACGAAGACAAAGAAATTTACAAAAAAGCGTGATGCACGTGCAAAGTCGTTTTGTCGTTCTCGTTGACGTCTAAGTCGTCGTTGCTTATAACACGCTCTCTCACGTTCAACTCCTTCTACATTCTCTGTAAATCGCTTTGTTGTGTTTTTTCTCAAGGTCTCATTACAGACCACTCAATCTGTTAAAATCAGACTAAAACTTTCCTCAGTTGTCATTGTATTGAAAATGCTCTTCGCAAAGTGTGCAAGACAGCTTTTCGAACATGCCTCATCTTCCAGCAATAAATCACAGGATTTAGCGATGAATTTAGAAAAACCAATGTGGTCGTGTGGTGTAATAACATCTTTAAAAAGTTGCTTTGTCCAAAGACCGCAGTGATAAATAAAACAGACATTTGCGGTAAGTAACAAACCAAAAATAAGAGATATAAGGCAATTGTTATCACCACTGAAGTCTGTAGGCTTGTAACATGTGCTGTCCTGATTTCGCCATTCTGAGATGATCGCTGCACTTGCTGGGCTCGGATTTGGCCTGTGTGGCTACGCGTGGCCACATATATTTTGAAAGTAAAGTATGTGGCACATATTATACAAGTAAACTCGATTATAACAAAAATAAGGTACATGATCTTCTTAGGGATGAATATTCTAATCAACGAAAGAAATGCACTTATGACCCAAATGGCAATCACTACACGAACAACACGCTTATGAGTCACAAGTTCTCGATATCTGAGATTGAAATGAACAGACAAAAATCTGTCTGCACTCAGAGCTGTGACACAAAAGAACGAAGCAAAACCAAACATATTTGCCGAAAGCAGAAAAGCCTTGTATATGTTGTTATAGTTTAGATTGTTTTCCGGGATGTGTTCCATCTCCATAGCAAGAGCTGCAATGTACAACGGCTGGACGACCAAGCCAACACCAAGATCAGAGGCAGCCAGACTAAGGAGCAGTGTTTTTAAGGTCTTATTTGGCAACGTTGTAGTTTTCTCAATGGCATAGATGGTGAAAATGTTCAACATGATGGCCGGATAACTCGAGAAGCCGTTGATTGCGCAATTAGTGACGTACGACAGATAATATGTATTCGTCATTTTTCGTGGACTAGGTCAGTTTGAACTCGAAGTTGCGTTTCTGACATGCACTCGACAGGACATCTCTACCGAGAATGGTATCATTTCTCGCTCTTGGTTGTTGAGCGCTTTTCTTAACCACACAAGAAAAGATTCAAAGAGGTTGCTCATAAACTCCCACTAAGAATCAGATCCAAAATATATCTTCGGACTTTCAGCACCATCACAATCTCTAACCGGTCGACTAAGCGGAAGACACTGAACCTGGGCAGATGAGCAAAATATAATCTGATCCTTCGTCTTATTGTTTATCAGCTTATCAGTTTGTTAATAGCGTTGGCTTCGATAATATATCTTTTCCCATTCATAGTCGCAGACAATAGAAACACTTTTCAATTTCTCTAAAGGCAGAATAAATCATCTTATTCAAATCGAATAACTGAATTGCACTCTAAAATTAAATTTCTGAGAGGCGGTATAAGATCGCAAAACGCATTTAATTGCTATGTTTATTTTGTCAGCAGAATGACATTTAATTTATATCCGCGGGTGGTAAGATGTTAACGAAGGGAACAGCCTCCAGCATTAGCCAAGGAAACATAAACAAACTGAAACTGAACTCGGCAAACCGGTTTTAAATGAACTTACTTGAAGGAAACACATAATTCACTGTCTTTAAAACGTAGTATGGTCAGTAGCAATGGAAATTAATTGAAGACAGTAAAATAAATTAAGTGACAGAGGAAGCGTTCCTGATAATAGGCATTTTACATTAAGTGTTCAAATATTAATTAAAAGGTTTGAAAATAGAAACAGGTGGAGTTATCTGGCTTTAGCCTTATTAAAACAAAGTTATTAGTCATATTAAAAGGTGATTGTATATTAGAAAAAGCTCGTTTATCAGTTGCTCCATCTAGCAATTTTTTTTATGGAAATATAATATTTAACAATTAATGAATTAGGTGATTGTATATTAGAAAAAGCTCGTTTATCAATTGCTCCATCTAGCAATTTTTTATGGAAATATAATATTTAACAATTAATGAATTAGGCTGAGTATCTTACGAAGAGTTATGGAGATCGAGGAGGGTGTTATCCGTCGAGGCCGTAGCCCGAGGCGGATAACACCCTCCGAGATCTCTATAATTCTTCATAAGATACTCAGCGCCTAATTCATAATTGTTAATTAAATTATACAGGTGAATATGACATGGTCAGGTTCAGCTGGGATTATGGCTAAGAGCCTTATTACATTTGGGCCTGGTCTTTGCATAACAAGGACCACTTTGTAGCTAAGCAACTAGCTTGAGGTTCAACTCACAAGATGTGCAGAGTTCAGAGATGTCTTAGACTTGATTGTCTACGCAGACAATGAAGATATCAACTTCATAAAGAACCTCGACATCATAGGAATTGGTGCTTCAAGGCCTGGCGAAAGTTGGATGCAAGTGACAATTTACCGATTGGACTCAGTAAGCTAATGGTAACCAAGCACTCCCTAAGTGACAGCACACAATCAAATAATTTGCATCTTGAGGATATGAGGCAAACTTTTCAATGCTTTTGTTGCCACAAAGAACGTTTTAGTAAGTGGAGACAGGCGAACAAGCTGGTTTCCCCAAAAAATTTTCAGTGAATTAGACACCTGAGTGTGGGTGGAATGTACTGCACCTACACTATAGCCTCTACCCCGTAGTCATGGCGACCGTTGGAGCGCCATGGACCTAGCAACCCTTTCCCTCCATTTGATTTTCTTTTCAGATTCTCTTAGGGCGTCGCAAAACTTCAACCCTGTCCACCCAAAGATGCTATTCTCCCAACGCTTCCATTGCCCTCTACTCGTCTCCCTCCTTGCACAGCTGTTCTCTGTAAGATTGTCTTGGCAAGCCCTGATGATACATGATACATGCCCAAACCACCTTAACCTACGGTGATGTTACACGGGACGATTCGCATCGACGATTTTTAGCGCAACACAGTGTTGCAGTGCTGGAACAATGTTGTAACCATTCGAAACAATGTCGCAGCGCTGTGTTGCCCTAAAAATCGTCGTTGCGAATCGTCTCGTGTAACATCACCTTTACGTTTCTTTACAGTGGTTAAGTTGTCATCATAGGGCCCTATATGGCTTGCCTGGTTTTGTCTCTGACTGCATCGTTGGTGATTTGGTTTTTGAATGAAATGCCAAGCAGTGTCCTAAAGCATCTCATTTCAGTGGCCTCCAATTTCTTCAGGATGTCCGCAGTCAATGTCCAGGTTTCGCTAGCGTACAACAGTACTTAGATAATCAGAGAGCGCACAATTAGTCTGATTTTTGAACAAAGAGAGGTATGCTTATTGTTCCAGATGGTCTTCAGCATACAGTTTTGCTAGTGCTGCTGTTGTCTGTACAATTCTGGACAGTACTTCAGGTTTGGAACCTTGGTCCGTGACGATTGCGCCCAGATACTTAAAACTGTCAACCTCGTCCAATTTTTCACCGTTGACCCTGATGTCAGTGCTGATACAACCGGTGTTGTTGGTCGTCACTTTGGTCTTCTCCGCCCTAATTTCCATGTCAAAGGCTGAAGAGGTCTTATCCAGGCGATCCACCAGAGAGGCTAGCACCTCCTCTTTTCCTGCCAACGTAAGTTTGTGATTGTTCTGTCTCCGATGCTTACTGTTCCTTTGTGATCTTCCATTGCGTCAGTCATAATTCTCTCCAGAAAGATGTTGAAAATTGTTGGTGAGAGCGGACAGCCTTGTCTGACTCCGGTGGAATTCCTAGTTGCCGGTTCATAAAGAGGTGTACTACAAAGTTTTTTGCAGTGCAAAATTTGAAATAACAAAGAGAGGCTTAAAGCATAGTTATTAGAGGAGACTGGTTATGAAAAGCGGCAAATATCAATGATAAAAACAACAGTGCTGCAGTTTATGTTGGAAGCACCCTGAAAGTGCACAATCCTTTGTCTTCTGTTGGCAAATTGTTACGGAATAAATTAATGCAACGTTTTTATTGGTCAATACAATCAAAATGATAGGAATTCTTTTGAACTTTGTGCACTTTCAGGTCCACAAAAACATATAACAAAGGAGTCTGACGGGTTTCATAACCATTCCACTCAATTAACTATGCTTAAAGTAACCTACTAAAGTGAACCACGCAGTAAAACCGAAATGCCTGCCCTCCTCTAAACTCTTATGGTAATGTGAGGAATCTGAAGTGGAACAAGAGAACAGGTCGGTCACAACAACTTTTTGAATTCACAGAGAAAATTCTGAGTGCAGGAATATCAAAAACGTTCATATCACCGAACGATCCATCCTCGAAGACCCAGGGGCAGTCAGTCGGGTCGGGAGAAAAGGCGGGATGTAAGTTTTCAAGTATGCCCGTACTTGAAAACTTACGTACAGCCTTTTCTCCCGACCCGAATGACTGCCCCTGGGTCTCCGAGGATGCGAACTATCCAGTGAAGGGTATTTACTTAAATATCCACAAACACGCAGTTTCATCTTGTGTATTATCGCTCGCGTAGCTGAAAAAGGGCGGGTATTCAAATGAATTTAAGGGTTTTTCGTTGAGTTTTTACCTGAGCGAGACAAGCAAGTAGACAAGGGAGGAAACTTCGAACAGCGCCGGTCTAGCGCCGAATCGATTTTCATGGAAACGCTCACATAGGTAGTAGTAAAAGCAAAGGAAAGAACGTAAAAGGGGTAGATCAAGAAATATTAAATCTGATCGCCATGACAACCGACGTTCTAAGTTCTTTGAGAATTTCTCGCCAATGACATCAACTAAACACAATTACAGTATCAGGCTAGCATCAAAATTCAACTTTTATTTTAGATCACATTGGAAGTGAGGACTAGGCCAAACGTCAAATTTTTCATGAGACGAACCAGATTCGAATTTGGGTCGACCTAAACTGAAGTTAAGATAGACTGTTGGGTCAACTGAATCAGAGCAAAAAGCAATTTTAATAAATTTTCTCCCGTAAGAAACTAAATAAACATTATCATACAAATTTTTAATTCATTAGTTTAGTTCGTCACATTTGAAGATCGACATTTTTCCCGGATCTTTAGCCGTGTTTGAAGATCCAAACTCAGCCAAATGAACTTAACTGAGCCAGATGTCAAACACAGAGTTTGGTTCGTCTCAAGTAAAGTTCGAGGTCTGGCCTAGGCCTTAGTTTGGTAAATTTACTTCGCACCTTTCTGTTCTTTTTCCCAAGAATATCAATGTTTCCAGACAGAAAATCAAAAAGCTTTTGTTGGCGTTCATTTATGACATTTATGGAACCAAATGACCAAAGCCGAATTTATTTATTTCTCTATTTACCTATTTTTTCTAAGAAAGCATGTTAATTTTTGTGAGCCGAGTCCGACTCCCATGCACCTCAAATCATTATTTCGACTTTGTTCTTTTCTTCTAGCTTTAATCAGATTTAAGTATCTTTAAAAACCCGAAAAACGGATCAGTACTGATTGGATGGAGGTAAGCAAAATATTGAGCACACCGTCGGCCTCAGGTTACTCAGTTAATGTACTGTAAATTACGAGTTAAATTTACTGACTTAAAATTTAGGGAAGCAACAACGACGGCGACGGAGTACGAAAACTTACGAAAACTGCTTCAAACTTTATCGCGCTTATTCCATCTCAGTTAATTCGTTAAATGTTGGAAATTTTTTTCTAGAGTTGAATTCTAAAAACACTGTATCGAATTCTAAAACACCGTATCGAAGTTGTAAAGTAAGTTGTCTTGTGTTCACGTCCTTCACAAAAACGTGAAATTAAGCATTTTTACGTCGTAGTCATGCAACGACGGCAAAGAAATGTACAAAAAAGCGTGATGTACGTGTAAAGTTGTTGTTTTATCTAAACCTATTGCTTTTTTGTCGTTCTAGCTCGTTCTCGTTGACGTCTAAGTCGTCGATGCTTATAATACGCTCCCTCATGTTCAACTCCTTATACATCGTCTGCAAATCACTTTGTTGGGTTTTTTCTCAAGGTCTCATTACAGACCACTCAATCTGTTAAAATAGTAAAACTTTCCTCAGCTGTCATTGCATTGAAAATGTCCTTCGCAAAGAGTGCAAGACAGCTTTTCGAACATGCCTCATCTTCCAGCAATAAATAATCGGATTTAGCGATGAATTAAGAAAAACCACTGTTGTCGTGCAGTGTAATAACATCTTTAAAAAGTCGCTTTGCCCAAAGACAGCAGTGACAAATAAAACAGACATTTGTGGTAAGTAACAAACCAAAAATAAGACATATAAGGCAATTGTTATCATCACCGAAATCTGTAGGCTTGTAGCATGTGATATCCTGATTTCGCCATTCTGAGATGAACGCTGCACTTGCTGGGCTCGGATTTGGCCTGTGTGGCTACGCGTGGCCACATATATCTTGAAAGTAAAGTATGCGGCAGATATTATACAAGTAAATTCGATTGCAGCAAAAATAAGGTACATGATCTTCTTAGAGATGAATATTCTAATCAACGAAAGAAATGCACTTATGACCCAAATGGAGATCACCACACCAACAACACGCCTGTGAGTCACAAGTTCTCGATATCTGAGATTGAAATGAACAGACAAAAATCGGTCTGCACTCAGAGCTGTGACACAAAAGAACGAAGCAAAACCAAACGTATTTGCCGTAAGGAGAAAAGCCTTGTATATCTTGCTATAGTTTGGATTGTTTTCCGTCATGTGTTTCATCTCCATAGCAAGACGTGCAATGTGCAACGGCTGGACGACCAAGCCAACACCAAGATCAGAGGCAGCCAGACTAAGGAGCAATGTCTTTAAGGTCTTATTTGATAACGATGTAGTTTTTCTTATTACCTGAATAACAAGAATGTTTAACATGACGGCGGTATAACACAAGAAGCCATTTGCGAAGCAATTAGTGACGTACGAAAAATAGAAGATATCTGTCATCTCTCGTTGGCAAAGATGAAACCTATGCTCATAAAGCCCAGAAAGGCTTTCTGCTGGCACTCAAATGATATGTGCAGCTCTTGTCGGAAGCTCAGTGTTGTGAAGCCTTTTCTTCTTTTTTTTTTTACCCGCGCACAGACAAGGCTCAGGAAACGCCTAGTCTCTGTTTGATACAAAGGTCTACACACCGCACTTCTCCTCGGTGAACCTGTAAAAAGCGATTTGACTCATCGGCCGCTTGAACACAAACTGACACGGAATCGTTTGATCCTCCAGCCAAGTAACTAGGTCAATGTGAATAAACTGTCTTTTGTTGACACTTAGAGTGCCATTACTTTGTGTGTTTTTAAAAGTCTTAATTTCACATTGAAACAATTAATTGGACATTTTACTTCTTTGATGGCGACTAGGAAACTGACAAACCACGGGGGGTACTTAACAAAGTTTTATACGGGAAGGCTCCACCCGGAGTTCCAGGGACCCCTTACCTTTTTTATACCATTTTGGTCAGAAAAGCTATCGCTTTCATATCTGTTCCATTGAAGTCAGGCATCTCTCTCAAATTGCTTCTTACCAATAAAACAGCGCGAAGACAGGAAGTCTTCCCGTCATTTGCATGTGGTAACTGATAAATCAGTTCAAAATGAACCAACCATAAAAAGCGTCTGTTCAAAATACTTTACTTAAACTTCGCTTTGAATAACTAAATGACTTATTTCCCTAACCTTGCGCATACTTCAACTTGTGAAATTCCTGCGCTTTTCTATATCTGAGACCTGAAAATGCCACCCTTTCGGGCCGAACCTCCCCTTATAATTAAGCCATCAAAGCTTGAGGGAGAACCTGCGGTTCCAGGCGGTAAACCAAACTCAGTTTCAAAAGGCGCCCACCTTATTCATAGAACAGCATGTTGCCTATATGTGGGCGTGTTTTCTTGTACTTGTACAATACCCAGAAGGTATAAGAGCAGACATCAAGAAAAACAAATAAAAAGCCGAAATAAGCTGCAAACAGATGTCTCTTAATCCACCCTGCACTTGTTACTCTACATTCAGAGTGAAAAATTAAACAAAATTTTACTTTCATAAAATGAAATCCGGGAGGAGCAATTCCAACCCTTTTTTCGTGAGTATGCGCCGCTTGTCTTATACATATTTTTGAAACCCTCTATGCTAAACGCCTGAAACTCTAATTTCATGTTTCTTTTTTTTTTTTTACCTCATTTCAATTGATTTTCTAATGATAAAAACTGCCCTACGAGGTTGATACTAATTTCTATAACCAAAGCTCTATATTTCCATATCCTGTAAAAAATTAAACTACAAAAAGTAGTTTTTTATCGCCATCTGCTTTACTGTATAATGGTCCGTTTTCTCTGATTGGAAGAGCAACCTATGTTTTCTCGTTTGTTCTGTTCAGAATTAATAGGCTATACTCTCTTTACTGTGGGACATACCCATATGGCTTTCACCAGAGCACACTGTCCCCCCGGCAGAACTGAAATACATATCAACTTAGTGAGATGACTTGACGCCAGTATTAAGAATTTGCATTTGACATTTCGTCATGCATGTACTCAAATTTAAGCTTCAGTCACGGACACAGGAGAAAACTCCACGCAATTAGTACTAGATTCATGACAGTCGATCAATCAAACCATCCGCTCTTCGCTCTTACAAAAGCAAAGTATCCGACGCAAATTTTCGCCACAATAAAACTTATCTGTTTACTTTTGGTATTCATTTCTTTTTTGGCCAATAAGTTTAGAGTGTAACATTTAATCCGCAAAACTTATACTCAACGTAAGCCACAGTATTAACTCAGGAAAAAAAATCAACGACAAAAATAAATCGCCGTATTTGCATTCGGATTGGGGGCAATAAATTACTATTAAAGGCGCTTTGATGCGTCTTTGACAAAAATAGAGATGGAAAAGATATCCTAATGGAAAACGAATAAAAAACAAAAAGCAGAGGAAGACTTAATTTTGCGAATGGTTTAATATAATGCATATTGTAATTAAACAAACATTGACCTCTTGTAAGGCATAACTTATCCGCCAATATTTTCTTTCCTTTCAGATAATCACACAGGCAAAAACATTAAAAAGGACTGAAGTGGATAAGCTGATAACCGAGATTCGTTTAAAATTCGATCTAAAAAGCTGATTTCTGGAATCGCTAAAATTAGTTCATTACTGGGAGATCTTCGCACCTCTGCAATTAGTTCTAAGCCTTGAATGGTACTTAGCGAAGAAAGGGTTTGTGAAAGCTGGCCGACGCTTGCTAATTTGCAAAGAAAGAACTGCATAGCAAATGATTTATTTAGAATTACAAGTAAATGTGAAGTATTACAAGTAAGTGAAGGCGTCTGACGGTCGACGAAAGTAGTTAATTCAAAGTAGTTCAAGTGAAATACAAAGAAGAACACATGTTAAGAACGTTCAACAGTCCCTATTTGCCCAATCATTTCCATTCTATAGTAGTATACAGTCCCATTCTATTATCTACCCTGGGTGCTTTAGGTTTTTTCCTGGCTTCTTTACTAATTCCTGACGAGAAGCCGCAACAGCGAGGAACAACGAGCCCAGAAAACACCGGAAGCTTTATCAAAACGTGAGCGCAGTTTATCTGATGATAGATATGTCGAGAGTAGACCTCTCAGCCAGGGTATCGTTTTTCCGGTTACGTGGTCCAGTTGCCAGCTGTTCGCCCTCAAATATTTTCTGAAACGCATTACAATCGGAAAAACAGCTAGCCATCGATAAGGCTAGTTCAATTTGTGTTCACGATATCTATTTGTTATTGATCGCATGATCGGCAACTCCTGCATCAAGTTTCATCTCCAGCCGTTCTTGCCTTCTGGGTGAAGATGCTTCTAGACGAGAGATTGTTGACGATGCTGCTCAATAGACCTTGTCACGGTTTTCGACGCCATCTTGACGAGTAGGCAAACGCGTGAGAAATTACAGTGATTGTATGAGAATCTAATGTCGAATAATTTCCGTAAAACGGCTGTTTTGAAAAAAATATGATTTGTAAACTAAAGCTTTACTCCTAAAGATTCTCTTGAAAAAATTTGAGGGCGTAACATGCACTAGAAGACCTAGAACCACTTTTTAAAACTTACTATACATTTGTCTGTAAGAAAGTGCCAGAAAAATTACAGACAAATATATGGAAAAGCTAAAGAAAGCCTCTGGAGAAATTTAAGCACAGGTACGCCCCCAAATTTTTTTGGACAATCCTTTGCTTTGCAGCTTTAGTTTACAACTTTAGTTTGCCTACTCGTCAAGATGGCGTCGAAAACCGTGACAAGGTCTATTTTTCCCCAATATAAACTAATTCACGCGCAATTCATGACTCGAACCAGAACTGTTGTCAGTTCAACCAAAGACCTGTGGCCTTGGGCAAGCGACGACGTAGAAGCAGTGGATTCTTTGGCAACTGCAGCCGTCAACCTGCGCACAGGTTGCTTAGGAATTCGCATGGTGTCCCTCATTGGCCAAAGCAGCAGTGGAAGCCCTCAGCACCCTGAGTGACTGAGCAGACCTATTTAGAAACGAACTGCTTACCTCCTAGCACGAGGAAGGGTCTCGAAAAGGTGACCTAAGCATTACGTGCCTCATTCCACCCGGACCAGTGTACCACAGCTGGTAGGGATTCCGCCAAGCGGTGGAAACACAAAAACTATACAATTTTATTATTTTACTGAGCTCACCATTGGTACATGGAGTGTTCGTACACTTTTAGACAAGGGAAAGGCTGGCCCTGCCGACAGACATTAATAACAACCTTTATTTATTACCTTTGGCGATAAGAATTACGGTAATATTACAATAAAAATTCAAAACACTACATATTATATATACATATCAAATTAAGTTAAGTTTAGCACCTCTAGGAATAAACGATTGTTTGTGCCTAACAGTGCGTGATACAGGTAATCTGAGGTGCGCTGGGTTAGTCTTACAAGATCTAGATTATGGCCATGATCCACTGGCTTTTCTAAAAAACGTTTACAAGGATGTGCTTCTGATTCTAGGATACGTTTAAATTCTTTCCTCGTCAAATTCTGACGCCTAGTTACAAGTGACTCAACAGTATCCCTAGGGAGACCAATGACATTTGGACACCTATTCTGCACCCTCTGTAGATCTTCTTCGAGGTAAATGGGCAGCCCTCCCGAGACAGGGGAGGCATATTCTAAAACAGGTCTAATCTTAGTGATGTAAGTTGTAAGACCAATGTCCCTGGGGAGATGGGCTGTTCTACAAACCCTAAGATAGTGGATCCGTTTACACGCTTTGCTGACAATACTTGAGACATGTGTATTCCACTTGAGATCGTTCTGTACATATACACCCAGTAGTTTAAACTCTGAAACCCTCTCCAGTTCAGTAGGCCCGATATTAATAGGAGCAGGAATTGGACAGGACTTCTTGAAGGTGATCCACATATCTTTGGTCTTTTTAGCATTCAGCTCCATTTTATTCTGCACAGCCCATCTTTCCAAGTGAGTCACAGCATCCTGCATTTGACTGACAGAGTCCTTAAAGACAAGTTCGTATAGGGTGCAGTCATCAGCGTACTTGCAAGTGGATACAGGTATTCTCCTGGGGATGCAGTCCTCAATATCGTTGACATGCACATTAAAAAGTGTAGGAGAAATGACACCGCCCTGGGGTACACCAGCAATCACCTCACCATGTCTGGAGAGGACTCCCGGGAGCTTAACCTGCTGTGTTCTGCCTGATAGGTAGGTCTGTGTCCATTTCCAAAAGCTCTTGGTGATGCCCATGCCAGCGAGTTTAGTCAACAGAACGCCATGATCCACCAGATCGAAGGCCTTTCGGAAGTCTACAAAGACCACATGCACGCCATTAGACGAACTGAAATAATTGCTACAGAGCTTGCCAAATACAAAATTGGCATTACTGCTCTCTCTCAAAAACAAAACTAGCCAAGGACGGCTTTGCAGGAAAAGGAACAGGAAGTTCATTCTTCTGGAATGGCTGCAGTAACAACGAGCCCCGGGAAACAGCAGTTAGCTTTGCAGTCAAGGTAAACCTGGTGAAAAACCTATCGAGTCTACCCAAAGGCTTTATGTTAGACTACTAGTAATAAAGCTGTCTCTTGCAAACCGCAAACTGAAGAGCAATAATCATCAGTGCCCATGTTTTTTACGTACTTTCGAACCAAAGGTGTTCCCCCTTTAAGACTTCAAGGACGCTCCTATTGCTCACTTTTACAAACAAAAAGGAAATAGACTGTCCTGTGACAACCACAAAGGAATGTCACTACTATCTTTTGCATGGAAAATCCTTTCCAGAGTCATGCTAAATCGACTGATCAAACATCTGAAACAAGGGCTCCTGTCCGAAAACCATTGAGGCTTTCAAGCTAACAGGGGTATAGTAGGTATGATATTTGCGGCTCGCCCCGCTGGTGTTTTTACGCAAAACAACAGCACTTCTATACCACCTTTGTTGACCTGACCAAGGCGTTCGATACAGGTTACTTTAATGACCTATGGACAATCATGACAAAGAATGGATGGCCCCCGCTTTCATCAACATGGTCCGACAGTTTCATGATAGAATGCTGGCACACGTGCTCAGTTGACAATGGTAAGATATCGAGAGATTTCCTGTTCAACACTGGCATGAAACAGGGATTTGTTGTCGCACCAGCCCTCCTCTCGATGATGTTGTCAGCAATGCTCTCAGATGCATTTTCACAAGGTGATGGAGGCGTAGAAATTTGCTATAGAACTGACGGAAAGCTTTACAGACCTGGAGGACGAAAAGGCAACAACCAGAGTCAGTCTTACAACCACATCCGTGATCCACTATTTACAGATGACAGTGCACTGAATGCTGTGAAGCACAGACCCACATTGAAATCGATTTTTATTGAGTCCTGCAGCAAAATAAATCTTGCAGTTTAAGAACGACACAAAGGACCTTGGTTGACACGAAATCTTCTTACCTCTTATGTAACCACAATGTAAGCAAGGAGAGGAATGCGTTGAACGCACAAAATGAGATCATCACAGCAACAACACACTTATTAGTCACTGACAGGTTCCTGATATCTAAGCTGATGATGGATAGTCAAGAATCTGTTTACATTTAGAGCCACGACACCAAAGAACGTAACCAGAAATGGAATCATTTTGCCCATTGACCTTCGGTTTCATTAGCACGACAAGGCCGAACATTTAACATGAGGGTATATCTGTGACAAAATCCAATAACCGAAAAGTGAAAAGGGTTAAGTCAAAATGAAATTTACCGAGTCAAAGTTGGTTAAAAAAAGACCAGGCTAAAAGGAAGAAATACTAAGAAAAGCCACTACCATATAGGTATCACGCAGAAAAAGGCATCACCCTAAAAGGCAACAGGCAAAAAGTCATCACGCAAAGAGGCATCAAGCAAAGAGCCAACACTCAAAAAGGCATCACGCAAAGAGACTTTAAGTTTCAGAGTCACTCTGAAATGTTCCTAAAACAGCTCAATCACGGCGAGGTCGTTGGGTTATTATTTCAACTCGTCCACTTAGTTTATGGGAAATCCCTTGAGGAAGTTCACCGTGTGGCACTAATTTCTTGAACGAGTTAAAATAAATGTTTGCGGGAGTTAATTTTGACGCTTGGCGAAGGCTGTTTTTTTTTTTTGCTGTCAATTATTTATTTTTACTATTCAGTTGGAAATTCATTTGAGTATGTATGCAATCAAAGTGCAGGTGAAAAAGAAAACATCAACAACAATAAAAAACGTTTTTTGTAATCAAGATAGCTTCATTGCTTGCTCCAATTCATTTAGCTAGTATGTTTTTTTAAATTTCCCAATGCAGACCATGTGATGTTAACCGAGAGAACTGTTTCTTACAAATACCGCGCTATTCACGTCCATTTGCGAGCATACCTAATGAAGAGAAGCGTGCTCTGAACTGAGAAAAGAAAACCTACAAGCTAAAAAGGTCTATTCCACTTTGTATGTAGAGGTACTTCTGTTCCACGATCAAGTTAACAAATTAACTTTCGATAATTTTTTAAGCCTCTGATGGTCCCAAAAGCTTGAGGTCAGTACTCCTTTATTCTGTGGCAGGTTACTTTATACATTGTATCACTATTGTTTTCGGTGGCCGCCATTTGGACTCTGACACACTAGCACTAACTGCAGATTGTCCAAATAAAGGGTGACCTTTCCCTTAGCACCCTAACTCCAATAGTGATCCACTCCCGTTGGCTGATCCACAATTCTTGAGCAGAGTCGAGAATACTTAGAACCGCACCACCTTTCCAACAAATTGTCCGAGGATCCATCTCCTGTTAAAGAGAAATGACAAAGTATAATTAAGCAATGGGAAGTTACGCTACCTGTATGTACTAAAAGGTTTCCTCATCCGTCTGTTGTTAGATAGGCAGACTGCCTCTCCCGAGACTGTCGTAGAAAACGCCCTTATCATCATCCTTCGACCACCGGAGTGGTCGGGACACTCATGGAGATTTCTTTCCAACACTACGTTTCGCAATCGCTGTAATCAGTTCCCTAGTATCAAGCCCTGAATCCCTCACAATCACTTCGAGGTACTATGTTAGCTTACGTGAATGCACTCCAGAGGAGGAGGTTATTTCTTTATCTGTCCAATAGCAATGACCAGCAAATTGGAGACGCTTTTGCTTGAGTCTCAAAGATAGAGCTGTTAGTCTCCCATAGATCCTCTCAAGCGTGGCATGGTCTCTCCAGCCGATCTTTTGCCCTCTTCTCAGAACGTTTGTATAGTAAACACGCCATACCTTATCTCATCTCAACCCATTTCAATTCGTCTGGAGATCTACAATACACATTCGCGTTGTGATTCACTTCTACTGCTTTCACGGTGGAAAATTGTTTTAAACAAGACCAAAAAAAAACGTACCTTGGGTCTAGCAATCACTTCAACCTGATCTACAAGTTTGCGATGAGGTGTAGGCAGCTTAGCTTGTAGTCTAGACTGTAACATGTTCGCCGCGCCATTAAACATGAAACCACCTCCTATCAGTAGAACAGAGCTGTACATCTTTCGTTTAGTTTCTTCAGTTGCTGTGAAAAATAAAAAGTTTAACTTTGGCATATGGCGCCGATGAACGGATGGAATTTTTATTAAACGAAAAATGTACTGCCGAAATATTGATTAAAGAAGTGTTACTTACCACAGCAATTGATGCTATGTAGGATTGCTTGGTCTAGACCCAAGCTTTTCTCCGAAACAAGCTTCATGTCTTTGTTACCAGTCTTTATGACGGCTGCAATGTCCTGATCATGTTCTGGGACTAGCTCGATATTTGGTCCGGCTTTGGAACCCCCAGATTTGCTGGATTGATCCTGGGTTCTCTGTGACTAGGAACCGCAAAGCACGGGAAATTACTAAGTACATTCTATCGATATTACGAACGTTTACACATGTTTTTCTGAAGACAGGCAAATTGGTATTCAAGAGACCATTATTTTCCGAGTTCCAAAAAGTTTCACTTTCAAAACCTTTTTTGTGAAAAAGAGTTTTATTTCCATGAAAATAAAACATATATATTTCTTTTCACATCGATGGCTTGCATTTAGCCTCACTTTGACACAGAGGCTTGAGGTAACTCGAAAATGGCCTACAGAGTTAGCACGGGACTCTTAGCATGAACAACAATCAAAACAGTTACTGAGGTAGAGAATCACTCAAAAAGAATGCTATGAAACCAATGACAGCCAAAAAACACTCTACGTCTACAAATTCTGAAAAAAGAAAAGTGTATCACCCTTTCGAGGGCACGTTCTAACCTCAAGCAAGTATCTGTCATCGTACAGATCTTCTGGGTCATCATATTGATGATCTTTTGTGTAAACAAGCTTTTCACCAACAATACCAAACAATTGAGGAAAAAACATTCCCTGTTGATAAAAAAAACAAACAAAAAAGTAAACGAAACTAAACCTTAAGGAAGTCAATGTATAATAATTAACACAAACAGTGGTCATTTATTAAGCAAGATTGTTTGTTTCCAGCTTGCGTTGGAAATTTTCTTTCACTAGAGACAAGAAGGGACCATCTTGATCGGCATATTTTAAACAAATTCACAGGGACAACTTCTTGTAGTTGTCGGTGAAATGATCACACTGGGGATTTCATCTATGTATATAAAAACAAAATCCTCAATGCACAGCATAATAAACATCACTGCAAGCAAGTTCTTCTTCATCAAATATTATTGAATGGTCACAGACTATCCCTGAAAATTGAAACCACTTTGCACAGTAGTCAAAAGTTCCTTTAGGAACTAACCTCCTTCCAAATGATAATTAAATTATATCTTTTCGGAAAAAACATAAACAAGCTTGTTTTACCATAGGTGCCTCAATAGCTTCATCACCAATCTTTAACTGATACGAGCGTGGAGTATCAAAAGGTCGATGAACTTGAAACTCGTGAACTTGTCCACCAACAATATCCTGGGGTCGAGGAAAATCATCACAAGATTACACTAGATTATGAGCACTTCAGGTACGAATTAGATTATAGCATTATCCACCGTATAACTCACTATCCAGCGGATATATATTATTAGGGAAACCAATTGTGTCATCCACTTTATAGTGATTGACCCAGTGGAAGCGTTATCCTCCTTTCAAACAACTAGGCCCAGGGGATTAATGCATACAAAATTGAGCTGAAAGTAACTACTAATCGTAAAATAATGGTGGTGGTTGAAAAGAAAACAATAGAACAGGTTGTCTGTGGTGGTGGAGAGAAAACAGTAGGAAAGAAGTGGCGGTGGTGGAGGAGAGGGGAAATAGTAGAATAGTGGTAGTGGTAGTGGGAAAACAATAAAAATGTGGTGGTGGTTGAGGGAAAACAAAAAAATGTGGAAAAATAAAAAGGTAGAAGGGAGAGTAAAAAAATCGCGCTTCCTGCAAGAAAGAATTAATGGAATTCCTGCCCAAAAAAGGGTCTAGCCAGGGTGCCCTATGCTACTTAACTGATCTCGTACCTGGCTAAGATGACAAAAGGTTTCCTTCAGTTCATGGAGAAGAAGGACATCAAGTCTGTTGTTGGCATCACACTCCTTGTAAGGAAAACTAACCTAGCAAGACCAAAATGGAATAGTAATTCACCAGTGTTGAAAAAGTAACATTTATTTTAAGAATAAGAAGTCTTGTTATGTTGTAGGAAATTTTGACACCACGACACCATGACCCATCTATGCTAAATGTTTGCTCTGAACTTTCACATGACCCAAGAGGTAACTTATTGGCTTCTGGGTACATGAAGCTTAGTAGAGTGTCATTATCCCACCTCCCTTTATGACTGGAAGTTCTTTTATGTCCACCTACAATCACCCAGGTGAGAATTAATCTGGAAATTGGCATGGGAATATGGAGGATGCTCTGTGAGTGAAACCCTAACCATTTTGTGATTTTTTCCTAACATGTTTCAGCACTGAACTGTTCTCATGCAAGAAACAAAATGATAAACATTGAAACATTTCCACTCCAAGACCTTGCCTCCAGAGAACACAAATCGTAAAAATCTCTACCTAGTTTCAGACTAAAAGGTATCTATAGCTTACACGTATATGACGGAGTACACAGCTTCACCCCCACCCCTCCTCATTTTACAGCCATACAGCCACACATGCATGTGTATGTGTAATGAAAACTGATGACAGTGTTACAAGCTCAACTGTTTTCAAAGTTGCCTTTTAGTCACCTAAACTTTCTAATGGTTGTGACAAAAAGGGACACTTAGTGAGCGCAATATTAAACAAAAGGTATAAAATATTCCAAATGGTTGCCCAACTGTTGCTATCAAGCAACATCTCAAGGCTTAATACATGAAGGCAGGAAGGGTGAAAGAAGTAAATTATAAAAAATACAAACCATAAAAATTATGAAATTTCATGCATGCATAAATGTTTTTCTCATTAAAGAGACCATAAACACTATAAAGAACTGTTTGGGTTAGCACATGTCTACAACAAAGCATACATACACAGTTTGCCAAATTGATAGAGGCAACTTGAATTGCAATTTCAACTTTTTTCCTTCTCACCATGGCAACCAAAGTGGAGCACTGACAAATTGATATTTTGTTTCTGTGGTTTATACTTGTCTCATGTGTACACTTCTTACCCTTCTTAACAGCCAGAAGAATGCCCTTGTGATGTCTCTTCCTCCATACTGAAGCCACAATCTAAAAATTTAATTACCATTTTTTTAGTTTCTTGAAGAAAAAGTAATTTAGTCATATGTAAAAAAAAAAGTGAAATAGGACTAGTTACCCCCACCCTGCTCCACACACCCTTCCCACCACCACCCCCCCCCCCAAAAAAAAAAAGTTTTCCAGAAAGGGTTTGGGTTTGTTAAAATCAGTCTAAATAGTTGCCCAACATAACTCCTCTTCCATTAATATTTTACACTGTATCTAAACTGAAAAAAATTAAGGTTAGTAGATACTAGCCTAATAATCAAAAATGAACCTCGTGAAAGTTTATACTATAACGATTGTGAGAATTAAAGTTGTGTTTTTTTGCATTACCTTGAACTTGGAACAACTAAACCATCTTCAACACAACAGATACTTGTCTTCTCATCTCCAACATCAACAACACAAGCAGCACTTAAACCGCAACCAAAAACAGAAGATACTGACTCCTGTCACATGAAAATGGGGAAGATAAATAAGTTTATTTTCCACTTCAGAAGTAAATAAATGTCTGAATAACAGTAGTTGAACTTCAATATGCTAGTTACAATGCATATACATGGCTATAATCCGAGATATACAGCTAAGGAAAATATTTACAAGCCGAGCGTACGAACCAACGTAGGCAAACAATCGATCTCTTTTATGGTTACAGACATTTGGAAAGACCTTTCAACTCATTAATTTTAAAACCCAAGTGCGCCTGCATTTCCAGAGAAAATTATATGTTATCTACTGTCAGACAACAAAATGAAATAAATTTTCATCTTGCTGAGGAAGCAACAAACTTCATGAATGTTAAAGTTCTTCCTTCTTTGTTTTTTTTGCTCATTGTATTTGTTTTGATTTTACCTGCTACCTAAATGTAGAACCTAAATTGTTCAGGGAGCTATAAACAAGAAAACCAACTGCTTCATTTAGCTTCCTAGCTTCCACATTATTTTCATTAACTTTAATTAATCTTCTACTGCAAGTAAATCTACTAGACTGTAACATCAACCATGTACATCGACAAAAACATAATAAAGATTATTCTATTCTATTCTTTTCATTTGTAATCTTTCTAACCTGATGGATGATGGCAGAAGAAAAACCAAGTTTGCAAAGTAAGATATTCATCATTTCTTTGATATGATTCTTGTCAAAAGAGTCTGGCACCACAAGGACTACTCTGTAATACTATGAAAAGAAAATCAATTTTATAACATCTGCAAATAAAAAATTATTTCTACTAACTGAAAACTCCGAGCCAACACGTCTTTGTTCAAACCTTGATTAACTGGAACCTTTATAACTATTTCACTAATAGAGGCCATGCTTTTTCCTTTAAATTGTAACACAAAAGGAAAACAAGAGAAATAGTTTTGACTTATACAGCTGTATTTTCTGCTATGGGGCAAATGGTGTTATAAAATTAACTGGACAACTGATGCTAGTAGAGCCAGTCATTTTAATACAATATAATATTTAGTCATTTCGAGACTGTCAAGTTGTTTTGATACAAGTTCAGTCCACTGAGGTGTTATCAGTTCCACGTACTTGGCTTAAAGAACGAAGAATTTTGACCAAAAAATGTATTTCTTGTTCATGTGCAAACTATACTTGAAGTGAATGAAATTTTTGTGCAGTTTCACTGCTTGAGTTCGTATCAAAACCACTGGTTTCCGTAGAGCCTATAGTATTTAATTTAGTAAATTGTTAAAGGTCAGCATGGAAAACAAACCCCAAGATCTCGAAGTGGGATGGCAAGATGTGTCTGGATAGCATAAGCCCATAAAGTTTCCAGATCAGCACAGACTGCTGTAAGAGACCCCCCTGGTCCATCATGAAGGTTTAGATGCCCTCCTCTCATCGGCCAGTGAAGAGAATATGGTTCACCAGGGTGAATGTACAAAGCCTGTGTGGGTAAAAAAAAATTGTACATGAATTGTAACCAAAGCAACTACATAATCTGTATAAAATAATAGGGAAATTCTGAGCAACTACATGGGTTTTTTGATATAATAATAATAATAATAATAATAATAATAATAATAATAATAATAATAATAATAATAACATTAATGCAACCACATGTACATTTAGTGCTGTAGAAGAAGGCAAGTGGTATTGCAATGCTGCTTGGCCATTATCTTCTAAATGTTCCAATTATAACAGTTTGCCTTATAGTATGTGGAAATCCAATAATACGGTTTGCATAATAAATTATGTATTTTTTCTTTTTCTTTACCCAGAATAACTATCAATTCCTCCATTAATTTTTGGAAGTCATGTTGAATATAACCTGGATATCAGTGTTATTTTTTCAAGCAAAATGGATGATTTTTGCCTTTGGTGTGATTAAACCACTCGGTCCATGATAAACTTACTGGTTCACCAACAATGATAGGTGGAGCTGTGCTGGTGTCTGTCCACTTAATTGATGACTCATCATCAACATGGAGTTCAGGTTCAACTTTAGCATTAAAAGCTGAAACCTACAAAATTAATAAATTAGTCTTAAAGAATAATAAGCTCACAACCAAAAACAATATCCATTGGTGACATTACATTCAAACAGAACCATGTAATGGTCCACATTCACTCACACCCTTCTAGATATCTACACAAAATTCCACCTCTGCAAAAACTGTAGAAGGCAGTTAAGGAAAATTAACAGAATTCTTTTTGCAACTTTCACATCAATTGTACCTGGCTTGAATTATGTTGTTTTCAGACTGTCCTTCACAGAACCTCCAAACAGAGCAGAAAACATGAAGGGAACTGACTGAGCTGGGAGGAACAACAAGATGGTTCCTTAATTTCCTTCCCATTATCTTTTCCATTATTCACTTAACCTCTTTCACACTTCCAAGCCAGGTCCAAGTTGTTCAAATTTTGGATATTGCTATGCATTATGTAGCGATGAATTATTCATTCTGAACACCGACCTTTATTCTCACTATGATAGAGAGTTACAAGATTTGATTTGTGCCAATAAATTTTCACTGTTTCAACAATACAATTGTCCCCAAAAATGCAGAACTTTTGTTCACTTTAGATCTTTGGTCATTACCTCTTCAAAAGATCAGTGAACCCAACCGCGACACATTGCATAAACCTCTATCCAGTGGATAGCATATTGGTTTCCCTGATACTTATCAACTACATAGTGATTTATCTGATGAATACTACAATCCAACTTTTAAACTACTGGGGCAAGAGTTGCCAAAAAGAGGCCTTTGGAGAAGAAAGTCACCATTTAATGAGATTAGTTACCTGTGATACTGTAGTTTGATGCTTTCTTGATCCTGATGAAGATTTTCTGGACCATATAGCTTGTTCAATCACACTGAGTGCCAATTCTTTTTGTGTTTCACTGTCAGGATGATCAATTCCTTCTCGGACCAACAAACTTTGATCAGGGAGATCCACAGGACAACCAGGAGGCTTCCTCCAGGCAATAACATGAGGAATACTTTGGGGTAGGTGGTCTGTGGCACGGCCTAGCCACAGGGACATTGAACCAGGATGAAGAATCACCACAGTAGAAGCCTGCAGTGGCTATAAAAAATATTTTACAAAGTTTCACTTATTTGCTTTTACACCTATTCATTTCTTTAAAAAAAATTAAACTAGTATAAATTAAAAATTTTGAACTGGTTCAAAAATATTTGACCAAGAAAATAAACTGAACTACAACATACAGTATAAACCATTAAACTGTAACTTCCTTGAAATAGACCATCCCATGGAAATGGCCTAAAAGGTGTTTCACAAATGTACAAGGCAATTTCATCCAGGGATGGGTGGCTTTGGAATTGACTGGTACATAATATTATACATGTAGGTATTTTCTTGGCAGTTTTATTTTACTTTATTTCATTTATGTTTCTTTTTTGTAAACTTTTGCATTTACAGGGTTTTTTTCCGAGTCAGTTACACATCATCCTCGGAGACCCAGGGGCAGTTAGTCGGGTCGATAAAATGTTCGTGGTGAAAGTTTACTGTGAGATCGAGACGAGCCCCTGGGCACTTACTCTTACCGAACCAGTTCCAGAAGCGTTTGAATTGCCTGCTTCTGATTGGCCAGAAAAAAATTTTTCTGGCCAATCAGCGAAGAGAAGCTGCCGGGTGACTCTCGTGTTTTCTTACACGACGTAGTTTTCCTCATCGATCGCCATAGTTTCGTAGTGCGTTCAACGGGGAAAGTTTCAGAACAAAATGTTAACAATCCGCAAAATTGCAACCTTTAGCACGGCTACAAGAAACAAACACTCTCCGATGAAGTTTTAGGGCGGATCTTTCCAAGGTATCGTAAATTTTTATTGCTGATACGATACGCGATGCATGACTTTCACTTTCCACACCTTAATTTGCACACATTCCCTAGTATACAACACCAAGCTTACATTTTAGATGTCCATGTTCGTTGCACGACTTCTGAAACTTTCTACAGCGTGAAAATTTCCGTTGCACGGGCCACGCAACTACGTCGATTGATCGTGGGAATTGCTGGCTTGCTGCAGTGCACGCACCTTCTTGCTTTCGCGCCAAACTCGATCCCTTACCGTACGTATTTTAAATACAGCCGTTGTGTTTAGTTCGAAATCTCGGTCCAGTTATGTGCTGAATCCTGACTTGTTAAGTGAGGTCGATTTTTGCAGGTTGTGTGGGTTTATTTTTACGGATAAGTGAAGAAGAAAAAAAGTTGAGTTTGCGAAAAGTGGTTGGTGTGAAAGTTTTGGAGGGCGATAAACGCGCAGTGTGTGACACGTGTAGGTACAGAGTTGAGAAATCGTGGAAGGGTGGGATGTCTCTATAGATATTTTTGTAGTCACTAAAACTTTACAAGAAGTGAACGCTCTTAAGGAAATTCCAGGGAGAAGAGACCAAGCAATAGGGACACTTTCCAAAGATCCAACTTCAGCTCTTGATTTCAAGGACCTGGGTCTCTGGCTTACTAAACCGCATAAGAGAACCAGGGTTAATCTTTACTGTGATTAGAATTATGGCTGGTATAGTAGAAATGAATTTTTATTATAAGATACATGTATAAAAGTAATTTCACATAGTATGTGTTTTTTTGCCAAACTATTTATCTATGATTGACTTGATGTTTCCCCTTACTGACCCCCTCAAACACATCCACAGTGCCATTGTTTTAACTCCCTTGGAATTGATGGTACAAGATTGGACTTATTTTGAAAAAATAATGCTGCAATATTAACAATTTTCCTTTGGTGCATTTGTTTGATATTTCATAACTTCCCTATAATAATTCTCCTCATCTGACAATAATATTCTTCATTGATAATTATTTTTAAATCTTTAAACACCCTCTTCAGGAAGGTAAAAATCTTCCTTGCATGGTTACCATTCCACACAGTGTCTTTAAAATACTTTCCACAGAACATAACTTATTACAACTATCAATTATTATTGTTTCCTGTAGAAGACAATTAGAGAATACAAATTCTAGAATGCAAGCAGTGAAGATTTGATTCTTGAAATTCCTGTCACAGATCATTGATTTTCTTTAAGTAGACTAACAGTCTTTGGCACTGATGTCGCAACATAAGTGGCTTGGAATGATTCTGCTGTTTTCATTGCTGTCATCAAAAAAGGTAGGAGTTTTTTCTCTTCTACAGGTTGTACGCTTAATGAAATCTAAAAGAAGAAAGACTTTTAGAATTATCGAAAACAGTAAGAGACAATTTCAGCACAGTTCCCTTTTTCCAGAGAGTTTTGTAAAACAGTTTTTGTATGTTATGTGTAGGTATACCATATTTACTTGTGTATAATGTGCACCCGAATATGATGCACACCCCATTTTTCAAGACAGTTTTCAAATAATAAACTCAAGTATACTTGTTGGCCACCTAGTAAAACAAACCCTTTGGGACAGAAAGAATCAACAAATTAAAATAAAATAAAATGTTACAGCTCCGTAACTTATATACATAACTCAAGCAGTATTATAAGTAGACATGTGAACTCCAGTAAAAGAGTAAAAAAAAAAATCTCAACAGCTTAAAAATAAAATTAATGTAATGGCATCTGTAGTTCTGTATTATGGGGTGTTTTTCCATTTATAATATGTAAATGTTCAATTACACTATTATCTTAATTAAGCAGTCGCAAGGCTTACTTCATCACCTTTCAATTGTCAATAAATGGCAACAAAAAAAACATGATAATTCTTGTGAAGTGTCTGTCAGCTTTTAGACATAAGATTACTGAGCATCCTTGAATAAAAGCCAGATCTACTGTTAAGTATAATGAGGGTCCTGAAGGGGGGATATCAATCCCATTGAAACTGTTTAACTCTCAATTCCCATTTTTTACATTTTTTTCCCATTCTCAGTGATAGAATCCCCCTGCCAGTGACTTACATCCCATTTTTCCAGAGCAACAACATCCCATTTTACCACTTCAGAACTCCCCACAATGAATTCAGTGTAGCAACCTTCCTAGTAAACAAATCAGCATACTTTCCAATGAACAGCTGTATGTACCTGCAATGGGATTCTTCTGGTCAAACTCCTTAAAGAACATTGCCCTGAATTTCTTGTCCCCCAGTTAATGATTCCGGGCTTCCATACAACAAAGAAAACGCTCCCTATCCATTCAATATTTCTGATTGTTAAGGAAGTGATGGAATACAAACTTGAACACTACTTTAATCCGTTTGATTTACAATACACCGATTTACAACAGGTTGATGTACTGCCCGGAACCCGACTTACAACAAATCTACGAGCGACTAGCAAGGAAGTTACGTGACATGTTATCTACATAATTTATTCTACTCTCACAGGTCCAGTCTCACGGGGCTTTTAATGACCCGAGTATCAGTACGACGATGGGCCGTAACACTGATCTTTTGTTTTGCTTTCCCCTAAGAAAGCCGCCTGAATTCCTAGTGACCTCGAGTACTTAACCTGGTCGACAACAATTGACATGAGAGGTGAAATCACTATGACCAATGGATTACTAGGGAATTCATAACCTTTAGCATCTAACGATTTTTAAACCCCCTAGCTTATAGGCAACATTTGGAAGGTTAGACTCTTCTATCAATTGCCCAAAACAATCTCTTCTTTCCACAATCTTCTCAATAATAAATCTTTGCTTCGCGTTGAACTGTACCACAGGAAACAAAGACAAGTCTTCTAATTCTTCAAGCGCTTGCTGGAGGTCTCCCTCGAATCTAAAGTTAACACTACTATCAACTTCGGCAGAATTCGTACGGTCAACTGCTGTAAGCTTTTAAGCTTAAAAGTTTCGAAAGGAGTTTGGAGCGAAAGCAAGAAGAAGGCACTGCAGTTAGCCGGCATTTCCCACGATCAATCGACGTAGTTGCGTGGCCCGTCAACGGAAATTTTCACGCTGTAGAAAGTTTCAGAAGTCGTGTAACGAACATGGACATCTAAAATGTAAGCTTGGTGTTGCATACTAGAGAATGTGTGCAAATTAAGGTGTGGAAAGTGAAAGTCATGCATCGCGTATCGTATCAGCAATAAAAATTTACGATACCTTGGAAAGATCCGCCCTAAAAATTCATCGGAGAGTGTTTGTTTCTTGTAGCCTTGCTAAAGGTTGCAATTTTGCGGATTGTTAACATTTTGTTCTGAAACTTTCCCCGTTGAACGCACTACGAAACTATGGCGATCGATGAGGAAAACTACGTCGTGTAAGAAAACACGAGAGTCACCCGGCAGCTTCTCTTCGCTGATTGGCCAGAAAAATTTTTTTCTGGCCAATCAGAAGCAGGCAATTCAAACGCTTCTGGAACTGGTTCGGTAAGAGTAAGTGCCCAGGGGCTCGTCTCGATCTCACAGTAAACTTTCACCACGAACATTTTATCGACCCGGCTAACTGCCCCTGGGTCTCCGAGGATGGTTACACATGTGACTTGCAAAAAAAATAAGAGCATTAGGTTTTCTAGATTTGCCATTTCTTGGCTGACTTATTGCAACAGCATTATGCTAGTTACTGCAGGCAAGTGACAGCTTCCTTCCATGAGAGATTAGGGAGTACTACATGTAGTAGTAGTAAAACTTTATTTAAATGTCAAATGTTCTAGCGTATAAACACACTAATTGGTGACACTGTGTTGCTGTAAAATAAGTCTGTCGGTAAGATGAAAAGGTTATAAAAAGGAACTTAAAAAGATTATGGTTCCCTAGTAACATATTTCCCTAGTACTGCTCAAAAGTAAGTTACCACCCTCGCAAGACGCGAATCACGTCACACGCTACGCAATTCCTGTAGCGCAGGACACGATTCTTGTAAAATGTGATGGCCTAAAAACTGTACTTTTGAGTGGTACTGTATAACAATTAACATTATAAATAATAATTAATATTAATAATGATTAAAAAATAGCACAAGTGATTAATTCAGGGCCACTAGTTATTCAGTTGAAGTACTGTCCCTTTTTACCCTTGTTAAATAAAGTTGATTATTATTATTATTATTATTATTGCATAAATGACAATCTTTATATCCCCATGTAAAATTAAATTTCTTAAATCTCTTTTCTTTGTACAAAGTTGAAAAGCACGCAAGCTGTTCTTGTCACTTTCCTGTTTTGTTAGTCTGGACCATAAGAAAGGTCCCAGAGCTTAAGCAAAGACATTTTTGAGGAACATAAGTCACCGGAGGTGAAGGATTTTCCCTTTTAATATGCCTTAACGCGACAAAATTTGCATTCTTAAGTGTCTTTTCTCTTATAGAGACAATTTGCTTGAAAATTTGGTCAAAATGACGCCCCAAGATTGGAAAAAAGGCCACTTCCAGTTGACGTGCATCACTCAAAAACTTCATTGCTTAAACTCCCTATTGGCAACACTACCAGGATCTACACCCATGCACTTGAACAGCAGCATGGGTTCCCTAATTTCCCCTTCCATTGGTCTTGTCTCCTTCAACCACCCTTTAATACCAATTGGAAAGCATAAAGGAGATAAGATGAACAGTTTAATATCACTGTCCAAGATTTGCCATCATCTGAGACCAAATCTTTGATCACAACCAGAATTATATTACCAGTTTTTCAAAGACCCTGGTTGGTGGTCCAGCCAGGGTTTGAACCTGTAATCTTCCGATAGGAAGACCTCAATCATCCATACGAGCTTATCAAACAGATAGAATTCTCTCAATGGGATTCGAAAAAATGACCGTCTGGTTCTTCATACTAGTCTAGATTATCTACCGCTCAACCACACAAGAGTGAGAAGACTCGTTGGAGCCAAGGGTTATCAAACTAGGTTCATGCTACAATGCTAACTCTATTTATGTATTTTTACGTCTTGACATTATTTTACTCTCTTACCTCAACTGACTCAGCAGGAGGAGGACGTTCAGCTTTTACACCACGAGGCATTTCTTTCAATGTGTATGTTCAAAAGCCGTCAACACAACACAGTTTAGTCAGTTTAGTCTATAAAGGCCAGTGTCGGCCGCCATTTTGATTTTTCCTGCGCCCGCCGGTGGATATATCATATATGATTCCTATAGTATACCGATAGTGTCGCTGACCAGAAAGATCGCGGCCTCTGGGAACAAGATTGTGCGCCCGCAATAGTTTGTACGGATATAGTCATGCGCACAAAGGGTTCTCCGAGTCGGAATACAACATGGCGGACTCGGGAAAAGGAGGGAATGAGGAACATGAAATGACAAATCGCAAAATGTCTGAATCAGGACAACCAGCAAATAATCAAAACAACCACGTACAGAAGAGTGAAAATTCTAAGAAATCCCTGAAAAAGAAAGGTATGAAGACAGCCGGTTTAGTAAAAAATTTGGCCAAATTATATTCTTAGTGTCAAACTGTTTATTTGCTACTGCAAACTAATTGGGACACAGAGGGAACAGAAGCGATAATAAGATGAGGCAGCACACTTCTGAGTGTTATTCGATGTTTTACCCTATACATTGAGATAGTGATATCTTTCAAATACCTTTATTTTCCAGGCTAGATAAGACTGGACTCAGCTGGACTAGCCTGGGACCAGGCCACTGCTGGGCTCTCTTCACTCGCCGATATTTTTCCTATTGACCCCGTTTTGTGCCTCTTTCCCCCACTGTGGAGCCTGGTCCCAGGCTAGACTGGAATCAGGTACTCTTCTGATTGGCTTTTATAGACAATCTTAAACAACTGGAGCAATCTCTGAGTAATGTGACTTTGTTATAGGATATAGCCCCAACTGCTGGTTTACTACATGACAAGGCGTTTGTGTTGATGGACAAAACAATAAAAAATGTTTTCAAAAATTACATAAATTAGTTTCCAGCAGAACGAGACACTTATGTCGCAGATGGCAAGTGTAACATACAAGTCACCCATTCCACAGTTCAGAGTACATGTCACCATGCTACTGATAATGAAATATGGGACTTGACCTATGGAATGTGACCTGTATTTTAGGCCTATCAATGTCTTAAAGTGTAATTGCAAATGAATTACAGACGAACTGCAACTTTGACAAATGCAGACCTGACTGGTGGGTGCTGTTGTTACGTGTAGATGCTCTGAAAACTAACCTTGTCCATATCCAAGGTTGGCAGTAATGTTTTGATGAAAGCCAGGGACGGTTGTCAGAGTGTTTCATGGCATTAGAGTAGGTGAATGTTGCCTAGAAATTCTTCGGTTGTGGAAACTATTTGTCCTACACGTGGTGAAACTGGAAGTCTATTTTATTATTCCTTTTGTTCACGAGAAAATACAAGAGGAAATACATGCAAATTTTTGGAAACTGAGTGTAAAATTTTAATTTCATCTTTTCAACATTCATCTTTGGCTGAAACCTGTGAAGCGATAAATGACAATCTCTTGCCCTCAAACCTCAGTCGTTTTTTGGGGAATAATCAGAATGATTGTTTCTCTCACCAGGCCAGCTACAAAATTCATTTAAGCCTCTATTACTATTTCACTAGGCTCTTTGTTACATGATTGAAACTAAAAGATTCACCGCTCTGTTTGAAATGTTTTCAAGGACGTGATGTATGGCACGTGTACATCAGTATTTCATTTACAGTACAGTAAGGCCATAGTCAGTGCATCATTTACATGCGTGTAAATTGTGTGCAATATGGCAGATTTACATACAAAATACATGCAAAAAATGTATGTGAAATTTTTTGACACGTAGCTTAAATAATTAAATGCAAGATGGGTGTATTTATCGTAGAGAAATTTCCCCTCTTACTTTTACACGCAAGCTGCGTGTAAAAGTAAGAGAGGATCAGATTAGATCTGCCATTAAAAAAATACTTGCAGATTGTGTGTACAATTAAGAAAGGAAATTTTCCATACTATAAAAACACGCGGCTGTGCGTAATTTAAGCTGCATGTACATGTAACTGCTCGTGTAAAATTTTACATACGTGTTTTTTGCATGTAAATCCACCATATTGCACGCAATTTACTCACGTGTAAATGCTGCCATTCCCATGGCCTGTACTGTAACTTGTTCCAAACATGCTGAGTTTTAGCTGAAGATGATTATAAATGAAAGAAATGTTCAGTTAGTGCTGTTCTTTATTTTCAAATAATAATCAGGTTTTCAAGGTTCAACTCTTCAGGAAGGCGGAGAGCAACTAAACTTTTCAAAAACTGAAGATAGCTAAATGTAATACTTTTTTTGTTGGTAGTGGAAGTCCTGCTTAAAGCAGCTGGTGATGCTCCAATCATGGTGAAGAAGAAATGGCAAGTGGATGGAACAAAACAAGTTGCATACATTATTGAGTTTATTAGAAAATATATTAAGTGTGAGCCTCATGACTCACTGGTGAGTAACATAACTAGTAAGCCATTTCTGAGTACCATACCCATGTATACCATAGTCATAGTAAAGGGAAAGGCATAGAGGGCTACAGAGTAATTGCATGTACAGTACTATATTGTTTCAAGAATAGGTGATTGCACACACTTTTGCTGTGATTTTACACATTCCTCCCGTCCTGGGATAGAAAAATTGATGTGTTGTTAAATGATGAATGTAGAACTTACTTTGGGAGGGTGAAATAATAATAATGATAATATTAATATTAATAATAATAATGATAATAATAACATATTTATAGTAATATCAAGGATGTGGGCTATGCAAAAAGTGGAGGTGATACCGGTTGTTGTAGGAGGTTTGTGAGCAATACCTAGAGGTCTGAAAAAGTCACTTGAGAATATTCATGGTATAAGGGTAATTGAAAAGAACACGTGCAGAATAGCGCATTACTATGAACTTCAAGAATACTGTGGAGAGTTCTTGAGGTTTGAAAGATGGCCAGACCCTTGTGACTCTTGGTTGTAGCAACATTTTGTATAAACTGCTCCAAGGGAAATTTTCCGGTTGACCCACAAATTGAGTTTAATTGTTCATAATGATAATGGTAACAAAATAATGATGAGATAACTAAAAATAAGGTATTAGCAAATTAATTGTCTGTCTTTTGCAGAGTCCCCTGCTAACTAGGAAAATGAGATTTGGTCTACAAATTATGCAATAATACTTTTTTAATCTTCTCCAATAACTGTAAAAAGTAGCCAAAAATCAAGCAAATTATAAATGAGTAAAACTCTTGATAAGCTTAAAATGACCAAAATGAAAATGGCAGGTTTTTTATGTTTCAGGTTCTAGAAAATTTCTCATTTATTTATCCACTGCTCTGTACTCCATGTAGACATGTATTACACAGCATCAATATGGTTACAAGTTATTGCCTTCTTGGCTCTGATTTTGGAGTTGTTAGTTTGTGTGTGTTGACATTTAATTTCAAGTATTATACATTATTTTATAACTTGTGATGACAACAAGGAACTGAAATAAAACGTCTTCTCATTTCTGAACATTTAGAAGAATAAGCTCCCTGATACCTTGTACATTGGTGTGCATTTAACTAGTGTGACTGTAGTCTCTCCTGCCTTACTATATTTGTAACAGTCTGTTTTATCTTCAGTTTGTTTATGTAGGCCAGTGCTTTGCCCCAACTCCTGACCAAACATTACAGAACTTGTATGATGTAAGTACTGTATGATGTAAATACTGTTTTTTAGTATACTGGGCTGTATACTCATGAAGTGATCTCAACAAAATCAGAGAGAAAACCATTAAAAAGTACCTCTAGAAAAGCAATTTATCTAAAGGAAGGAAAAAATAATTTTTTTGTTTTTTGCACATGAAGAAGTCATTTGTTGTCAATGTGTCACATAAGCATAGCCCAAAGAGTAGACACTCTTCCTTGTTAAAGCAGGCATGAGCTACAGAAAGTCAAATTACTTTTCTTCCCTCGTTTTCTGTGAAACAAAGCTTTAGGTTTGGATACATCGATTAAGCAAGCATTTCATTAATTTGTGTTTTCTCAATACAGGTTTCATGTTAGTGCATGGTAAAAGGTGATTAACCAAATAGACTACTTTTTTTTAAAGTATGTAAGAACTAAAAATGTAGGTAAACTTTACTTGCATGTATTTTTGTTTCTCAGTGCTTTGGAGCTGATGGAAAGTTAGTTCTTCATTACTGCAAGACACAAGCATGGGGATAATCCACAGTGTGCCAAAGAATATTTTTAAGAAAAATATGGAGTTTAAATTAATTAACTAAAATAAGGTTTGATACCTCTTACCAGCCTGGGAAAAAATCAATTCTGCACTGGGGCTGGATTCACAACTTAGCCCCCTAAGCAGCTATGTGTAAGTCAGGATAAAAATTTTGAACTTTTTTTGATAACTATAGACCATACAATGTAGTTAAGGAAAACTCCAGACCATTGTTCCAGATAAGAAATGGGTCTCGGGTCAATGACCCTACAAAGAAGGCTCCCTGACCCGACAGATGACATATAAGTGTTCTAAATCCAAGTCTAAATCTAAATGTCTGATCTGCAAAGGGCAGTACAGCCCATCTTCAGCAGATATAAGTGTTAAGTGTAATATAACGAAAAAAATTAGCACGTGGTCTTGGTGACCCCTCAGATGGTGTACATGACCTCCCGCTTGAAAGAATTAACTGGAACTCTGCAGACCCTGATGACAAGTTTGTCACTGATGACTCTATGTACGTACCTGTTTTGACTTGTTTCTTGGGAAACTAGTTAGTTTTGTTTCCCAAAATGGTCAAAGTCCAATCTATGAGCATATATGCCACGATTAATTTCTGACATCATACACTTTGTTGTGTTGTCAGCCACTCAGATGCTTTTGATGGGAGACATTTTCATTTTTAATGTCATGTGATCTTTAATAAATAGTTAAGGAAAGGATGTGCTGTTGAGCAGACAAAAATAGTGTGAGATTCATAATGATTTATGTTATAAGAGTTCAGAAAATGACCTATAATAATTATTGATCTGACCAGGTTATAATAGCCAGTATGGCAAACCCAGTTCAAATGTGAAGGGGAAGTGGAGAATCCAGAGGTTACGGATGTGTGGACATGTTCATTTACACCCATTTCTTGTGTGCCACAATTCCCACCCTTTTCCTTCTTTCCTTTGGAACACCTTTCATGGAGTCAGACTGGTCAAGGTTATAAGTGCAGAGACAGCTTTAGTCCATCATATAATACTGTGACAATAAATTGCACTCCCACATCTTTATTACACGCTTCCTTTTATTTCATGTCAGCATTGTGTTAGATTTGTTGTGGTTAAATTTCATCCTTGGTTTATATTTTTGTTTTTCTTTGTTTCAAAGTCATTTACATATGCACATTCCCATGGCCCAAAACAAGGAAAAATAAAATTTATATCAAGGATAAATTCAAACCACAACAGATACATCAGTGGCAACATTTTTGACCTATATGTAGCATTGGACCAAATAAAGTGACAGATGGAATAACTTGTTGCAATGTCCAAGTCTCCCTCTGTTTCACAGGAAAAATAAAGGCAATAATTTGTAGTGAAAATTTGGCAGTTTATCTGTCTCTCTGTGGCTACCGTATTTTTAATACCCAATAAGGAGGACAAAAAATTATAGTTGCTTTCCCTCCTTGAAATTTCAAGACTTTTTAATGACTAAGGATATATAACTTAACAGTCTTTATTAGAAAGGATGTATGAAAAAATGAAAACACTGAAGTTGTGAGGCTCCAAGTAAGGAAAGCATGTGTTTGCTTTGCTTATGGTAGCTCATAAACTTAGTTCCTTTCTCTATTATTTGTAATAAAGTAGACGTTATAAAATTTTTATACACTGTATATATGGAGCAAAATTTCATGAATATTTAATAAATTTAAATATTATGATACTAAGAAAATGACTGAATATTTTTGTGTCCAATGCACCCTTCCACTGTTTTTTTTTTAAACTTTTGACTGGGATCAGTCAGCGAAAATGTGATTAACATGTAGTAAAAACACCAATGAAAGGATATATAATGCATGGTCCAATTTGACCTGTTACCATCAACCCTCCCCCCCCCCCCTTCGAGCAACCCCCGGGACAAGTCCAGTCCTTCGGGTCCGGGGGTGGGGAATTGTTTGAAGTGTTCCCGGGGGTAGGGAGGTCTGGGAAATTAAAAATATATTATCTTCTCCTTGATTTTGCGAAGTATCCCTCGGTATGTGTCATTTCTCGCGCGGTTTTCACGTTGGCTGTGGACCTCAAGACTACGTATTTTTAAGGAAAAACCCAGGAATTTGTCGGAGAGTGGTTGGAGAGGAATAATGTATCAAAATTAATGTCTGTATTTAAACTTTTAGCTTTCAGTGTTAATAAATTGGTAAGCAACAAAGTCAGCAAAGATAGATCTTTCCAGCGATACCTCGTTTTGGATATTCTGACCAATCGTGACAGAGTTAGGGTAACATTTTGGAAAAAAAATCCACTGCCAATTTCGCCGTTTACATACATCTCTTTGAAAATTAAATTTATCCCTTTCCTAAAAAGTTCGCCAGCCACAATTCCATGCAAAAGAAAGACGATAAAAGTGGGCAACAAAACTGCTTTTAAAAAAGAAGGGCAAAGGAAAAAAGAGAACAAGGGCGGAACTAGGGGGAGCGTGCAGGGGGTGCGCACCCCCCCCCCCCCCTGAGGTGACCTGCGGTTTTCTAATACAACTGGTATTCTGCCAAAAAAAAAACTATGTGGTTTATTGGTGTTGAAGTAGAGCAAGAGACGAATGCACCCCCTCTGCTAAAAAAATCCTGGAATTATGAAAAATGCGGCTTTTTCGCCACTCGCCGGCCGAAATACAGATAAGTTCATTGGTTTACAGCTAATTCGAGAAAGGTTGTCGGAAAAAGGTCACGCGACAATCCCGTAAGGTATTGTGGGTGGTTTTAAGTTTACTGTTTTTCAAAGGAATTTGAACGAATGACAAGAGAGGCCGAACCCGGGGGGGGGGGGGGTGTACTCCCATAAATTACCTATACGGGTATGTGCCGCCCAAAGGGGTCGTGATTTTGAAGCTCCTGATTTAGAACGGGGTATCCATTTTCAGAGGCGTTTTCTAGAACGGGGTATAATATTTCGAACGCATCAAAGCTCCACTTTTGTAAGCAGCCATTTGAAATTATTCAAGGACAGATTGCTTTTAAAAATACGGCTCAATGCGTTAACAAGCAAACCGTTGTATTCTTGTTGCCCCTAGAATGGACTATGAAAAATTGGCCCATTTCTAGAACGGGGTATCAGTTTTAGGGCGAATTCTAGAACGGGGTATAAAAAATTGGCCCATTTCTAGAACGGGGTATCAATTTTAGGGGAAATTTTTTCTAGAACGGGGTGCCAATTTGGAGTCCCGGACGGCACATACCCGCCCAAAAAATACCCAAGTGCTCCCCCCCTACCCCCCCGGGGGCCGAACAAAAGTAGGTTCGACGGCTACAGTATTGATCATATCCCATATTACCTTTCGGGATTGTCGCGCGAACTTACATTCCGACAACGGCCCGACAATTCGCCCGACAACCTTTCTCAAAATAGCTGTATACAAAGTACCGTCTGATTGAATTACTTTACCGCTGATCTTGCCATTAAAATATCAGGCTCGCAGACACGGGTCACGACATTCATCCTCTTCTGGGAATCATGGATACAGAATCAGGGGTACTTAGTGGACAGTTTGAAATTCTGCCGACAAAGAAGTCATTCCTCGTAACTCTAACAAGAAAATCGTTGACTTACAGCAAAGGTGCGGCTGGATCGTGTCCTTGTGTTGGAAGAAATCGCTCGGCGATCTCCGTAACAACGAAATTGGTGGATGTATACGGAGCACGAGCCTACAGGGGTCCTGATGGAGATATAGCCGGCTATTTTCAAGTATATTCTTGTCCCTTGTTTGAAAAGAAAAGAGTTAGACGTAAAACTTGCTTTAAAGTCACATCGTTTGACAGCGAGGAATCGAATGTCGCTTTGGCCGAAAAATGGGTTCGGACTATTCTATGGTTGGTCAAGGAACCGGAGAAGTCTTTAGAACACATTGAAGGTAAAATTTGCCTTTTTCATACGTAACCTGCGAGACATGACGCTTTGTTAATGTTTGTGATTGGTAAAGTTTCTAAAATCATTGCTATGTTTCGGACGGGTGAAACTTATAATGCAGCACGATCGATGTAATTATTATATCGATCGTGCTGCATTAGTCGTATCAATAAATTACGTCACAGCTCGAGACACTCACATGAGCATGTACAAATTAGTTGTTAATTTGGGTCAGACTGCTACAGCTGTTTTTTAAACATGCACTGATCATGTGACTGATGGTCTTTATCGTTTCATAATTCATTGCAATTTACCTCCCAAGGTTAAAAAACTATAAGCTTATTATTATTTACCAATACTGTTCACACTTATGATAAAAATTGAAAATTAAAAATCAAAGGTGTTCTCAAAAAGATAAGTCTTTGAGCTTAGTTTTAAAAACGGAGAATTGATAAAAGTTGCCTAATTTCCTCTGGAAATTTGTTCCATTGTTTCAGTCCTGCTACTGAGTATGCCCCTAAAGGTGGGAGAGTGGTGGGGGGAGGGGTACTCAACCAAATTTTATTACAGGGAGGCTCTGTCCACAGTTAAAACCCCTTATCCTTTTATATACCATTTTTGAGAGAAAAAGTATGTCTCTTTTTTACCTTTTATTGAAAAATGCTACCCCTTTCATGTACCAGTTTAAAATGCTGCACCCGTTTTAACTGCTGTAAGAGGACCAAGTAAGTATGAGAAAATCACTAAACCAGAAGGTTTTCTGGTCTTTTTCACAGCTATTAAATGCGCCTGTAGATGTGGCCCAGGTTCTTGTATCTCAGTAAGTCTCTGAAGTAACTAGGTGCCTGACCATTTTGAGCCTTAAAAGTCAATAGCAATATTTAAAAAATAATTTTGAGGGGCAGAGGGAGTGAATGTAAACACCTGAGTATCAAGGCTTCTTGATGCAGTAACAAGGCAACCTTTTAAAATAGATAGTTAATATTAAGTACTTGGAAGTTATAGTGTTGTTTAGGTTTTTGATTTGTTCAAATGTAAACTTGTTACCTGTTTACTCCATATTTTTGCAGAAGAGAGAACTTTACCACCTGGCCGTAAGCTACTAATACTTATAAATCCATTTAGTGGATCTGGAAAAAGTTTAAAAATCTTTCATGAGCAAGTGGAGTCAATGTTAAATGAAGCTAACATTGAATTTAATCAACGAACCACAGGTAGGTATAATTTTCACTGATTTTGTTACTTGAAGTCCCTTGAGTTTTAGAAGAGGGGAAAACCAGAATAATCCTGCACCATGAGAAAATAACCTCTTGGAACAATTAAAAGCATAAGAACCTGCACATAAACTGAACTGGCCCACGTATGGTGTTATGCCTTCTGATCTCATGAACAGTAAATATTGAGTCTTTTTTGTGGAGAGGAAGTGCTCTTATCAATGCAGAAATTTTATTTTTTTGCTCGGCAGAGGACGTTTTGAATATTGATGTCCTCAAGGTGGGACAAAGATAAAAATCTCAGGTTGGTCAAAGAAACTGACCAGCCCAAAGTTCTGAGGAGTTTAATTCCAAAATTAAATATTTTGATAACACTTATTTCTTTCGAAAAAGGTAAATTAATAAACTTTCATTGTTATCTAGCAGCCAGCTGTAATGACCTGTGGACAACCGACACTTATTTCTAGCCCAATCAACAAATTCTCATAGGAAACCAGTTACCTTGCTAATTCGGACACTTCATTATCAAACTTGTGCTGTAATAGACCTTTCCGGTTTGAAGGTAAAAATAACCTTCAGTCAGGTTGACAGCTTGTTGATGTTCCCAGCGCTACAATACACCAGATAAGATGATTTATAGACCTCAATTTTTGGTGTCAATGAGTTATGCAGAGAAGGGTTTTGATTAAGTAAAATAAAAATAAGTAGGAGCTATGTTCCTGAAATGTGCCATTTTTAAGTGTTTCTGTGGACAAGCCTCGTAATGACAGCTTTGTAAAGGTTATAGAGATGTTTAATTTGACCATACTTATGGTTTATTTCTTTGGTATTTTGTTCTGATAAAAGGTGGTTTTTTTTTTACTTCTATAAATAACCCGTTTAATACAGACACCCCGTTAATACTTACACTTTCTATGGTCCTTCACTTTCCGTATTAACTGGGTTTGATGGTAACGAAGATTATTCTCTTCCACAGAGTATGCTGGGCATGCTATGGAGATTATGATGTCAATTAACTTACTTCATGTTGATGGGATTGTCATTTGCTCCGGAGATGGGCTAGTTTATGAGGTACCTTTTAAATTTTTGTTCACATTTATACCAAGTGCATTACCCTGCATGTTCAGATTGATTGGATGGTTGATTAAATTAAAATTACTCATATCTCCAATTTTTTTTTCTGCATAAAGCAATGAGCCAAGGAGCATTAATTACTAGGCCTGATTACAGTACCATGAGTTCTGATATTAACCATGGCTTTTGTCCCATTTTTTTGAGTTGTTAATGAGATGGGTATCTATAAAAAGAAATAACTGGGAACAGGGTTGAGGAGGGTGTGGCCACTAGCTTTCAAAGCCTGGGTGGCCTTGTGACAGTCAGTTTACAACTGTGTCATTACTGCGAGTATAGTGAGTATCTAATGAAGTGTATTTACGTACTAGTTATTCAAATCCCCTTTCCCAAACCCAGGCAAAGTCGAGGAATTGAGCATTAAATGGGCTAGAGAAAGTAAGTAAATGTTCCACCCCTGGAGAAATAATTTTGTGCCAAAGTCGTCACTTGTCCCCGCCTACCAGGGGAAAAGTGAACTGCAAGGGGTGACAGGTCACTGCACCTGCTCTCTAACATAAAACCTTTACAAGAGACTCCAATCCCCCTGCAAAGAAATTCCCTGGTCACGGTACTGAAGGAGCAAATTTCATCCAAGACCCCATGTACCAGGGCTTTATTATTGATCATCAAACATTGGTTTTGTTCCTGGCAAAGTCCCTGTATTGCGGAGGTTAGGGGGCGGATTAACACTGACTGTTGCATTAACAAATACCATTGGTCACTCCCTAAAATGTCTGAAAGACAAAAAAGCCATTACAGGTAGTTATACGCTATCCATATAGTCCCTGGTATGTTGGAGCATGTGTCATGTCAAATACATTGTACCAATACCGATAAATATTAAAGTGACTGCAAGGCTGAAAGGCATTAAAATACACTTTTGGGTAGCGTACAGTCTGGGTGGCATGGAAATTCTGCAGGACCTGACGTAAGTGCTCTGCGATTGCCTGGGGCTAGTGGAGTTACCCTTTAGGGTTAGCATTAGCCTGCATAGCATGGTGGTTTTGTCAGGAGCACTACAGCCCTAGCCCGCCTTTATTACTTTGCATGCTCGACCAAAACCGCCATACTACGCAGGCTAGGTTAGCATTGATATTATTTCGCATTTTTTTTACATGCGTGTTTTTTCTCCATATTGTCCTACTTTCCAATTAAAATCCAACAACATCCGAACTGTGCGTGCCAAAGACGTCCCAATGACTTCTGAAGATTCCTGATGATTTTCGAGCATTGCTAGATGTACTAATGCCATAACAGTGGCAGCAAACCCATGTGAATACTTAAATTGCAGTGTAATTCTCTTTTTTTTTTTTCATTTATTCTTTTGTGGACAGGTTATAAATGGGCTGATGAAGCGATCTGATTGGGAAGTTGCCATCAAAATCCCCTTAGGTGTTATTCCAACAGGTTCTGGTAATGCACTCTGCTTGTCAGCTCTTCACGCCATTGGGTAAGATATTATTTTTTATTATTATTCATTCAAATATTTCACCTTTCCTGATCCACTCCAATCCCCCAGCTCAAACAAATTTGAAAGATGCGATCAAGTATACAATCGATTAGATCAAATGTTGTTGCAGCTGCCTCATTTCCAGGCAGCCTAGCTGTTTATGCCTGAGTGAACTAAACAATATTGTGTTCATGGCTATCTGAAGATGAAATGGCGGAATTTATGACTGAAACTGAATGGAAGGAATGCAATAATACACCAAAAAATATTGCTTGATGGATGACATCTACTTTTTAAAAAGTATCTGCAAGAAAACTGAGGATCTCAGTTTATATCCTTAAACTATGCCCAGAAGGGAAAGGTAACGAAGAGGTGTTAGGTTGCTAAGAACAGATTGCCTCATGTATTCTGAAGTAATAAAACAATTTTTGAATTTCATTCCGTATGTGAATGATAATGCAGATCTCTGAGGCTGTTATTGATGTTCTAATTGGGTGCAAACAGGACATGTTTTGCCGCCAAACATGTGAGGTTTGGAGTAGGCCGCTGAAGTCGACTTGATTTGTTTTCACTCAACAAAATATTCTTTGCAAGAATTTTTAGATGTTAAGAATAATTTATGGAGGCAAGTGCTGTTTCTGAGAGAGATATGCCTGAAAGTTGAGAAAAATGAAATATGAGCGGAACTTGCTGATCAAAAACATATAAACAATTCACCTTTGGCAAGACAGTTTGCTTTAATGGCTGTCAAACTTGAAATGTTTGGCGACAAAACGCGTCATGTCTGGCACCCTAGTAGAACATGTTTTTTTGTCTCGTGTCCACGCTTAGATGCAACCGACGGTAATGCAACTAGTTGTCATATAAGGCTTCTTATACTCGTTAATAATTCATTGTTCAAAGAGAACAAAGGGGAAATCAAGACCCTGATGAGTGTTTGGAACTGAGAGCAAAAACTGAACCACAACATACAGCGATTTGGAGAAAAGTTGTCGAAAAAAGTGTATGCGACAAATTATCCCGAAAGGTATTGTGGGTGGTTTTCAGTTCACTGCTCTTGAAAGAAATTTGAAAGAATGGCACAAAAGGCCATGGACGTATGTTTGCGATTGCTGAAGGAAAACAACCAAACTAGGTTTCACAGCTATAGTGTCAGGAACAGTGGGTTGGTCATATCCCAAATTACCTTTCGGGATTGTCGCCTGCACATTTTTCCGACCACCTTTCTCAAAATAGCTGTATACAATACGAAGTCTTAAAACTCTCATTGCCAAATTAGTACTGTAGATTTATCATCCGTTTTTTATTCCACAGTGAGCCATTTGGTTTAATCAGTGCGATTCTAGGTGTTATACGTGGAAATCTTCTTGATTTGGACATCTGCTCTGTAGTAACACCAACAGAAAAACTGTTTGCTTTCCTGTCAGTTACCTGGGGTATGGTGTCGGATGTTGACATTGAGTCAGAGAAATACAGGTATCTGGGGGAGACAAGATTTCTTGTAGGTGCAGTTATCAAAATTTTGGGACTGCGTACCTATCGAGGGCGACTGTCGTATCTACCTGCCAATCACACAGGTGAAGGAGAGAAAAATTTGGCCTACGACTCTAGCCCGGCGGAAGTTCGCCAAATCACTCTCACAGAGAATCATGTGACTCGCTCGGTATCTTCTCAGCACAATTTTCGCAGTGAAGAGTTAGATGGAATCTACAGCGACGGTATCACAGCCTCGCCAAGCCATAACGTAGGTCCCCGAGATAATCTTCTTCCTCCACTGGGATCGCAAGTGCCATCTAACTGGGTGGTGGAGGATGGAGAGTTTATTCTCGGCGGTCCCATGTTTTTGAGCCACCTTGGAACTGATATCATGGCAAACCCTGATGGAAAGTTTGGAGATGGAGTTATGGGGATGTTTTATGTGAAATCAGGTGTGGGAAGGATGACTCTAATGGATCTGTTTGGTAAAATGAAGGATGGATCACATGTCTTAAGCCGTCATGTGGAGTACGCGAAGGCTTTGGCTTTCCGCTTAGAGCCAGACACGAGTCAGTCAGGAATTATAGCTGTTGATGGCGAAAGAATAGATTATGTTCCAATTCAAGGCCAAATACATAGATCTCTTGCAAAGTTAATGTGTATAGCAACACCTGAATACTAGAGAGGTGTTAATTATCTCATAGATTATCAATGTAATGTGCCAAGCACGAGAAGAAATGTCTCACCTAGTTTTCAAAAACGCAGACGTAAAAATATAGTTTTCTTAAAATGATCAGCAATTCTTCAAGGAATTAATTTTACTTAAGGCGATGGTTCTCATACAAATCCGATTTTTGATTTTCTCTTGGTCATAAGTGCTCTCACGATTCCGCTTACGAGTCTGACTCCGTCGTTAGTGAAAACCAGCCTTATCCTTATTTTGAAGTGTAGCGTGTTCCGGTATTTTATTTCATGTGGACTTATAGAGAGTCAAAGAAAATGAATGAACAACGAGACCTATAGTCTGCGCCACAGACGAAAAACCTAGGGTTAAGTCGGTCTGTGAACCAGCACCCAAATTACCCACCTGTACACCAAGATTTGAGTACTTGCCATGGGTGGCGTTTTAAAAATGCCATTCTTCGATTGGCCAATGTGGGTGAAAGGAAGTTCGAAACGCAGTCGTTGAGTCCGTTGGGGGTCAGATCAACTGAGGATCTTGGTGCTGCTTCACAGACGTTACTAGCTGGGGGTTAGATGACGTCTGGCACGCAGGCTACGAAACTTACCGTACGAGTCCGTTTGAGGGAGATGCCGGTTAAGAGAGACTTAATTCGTGCTTCTCTTTTTGTTTTAGTGCCTGTCAGGCAGGCTACAGAATAATGAAACCAAGATTATCAATTTGGAGTTTTTTTGTAAATTTCTTTTAGGTACCAAAGGATAGTATGAATTTTAAGGTTCCCTTCCATTTTAAAGTTCCAATTGCACTACTTTATCGACTTCACCTAAATTATTCAAAATAAAGTCCAAATTCATTTCTTTTTTTCAATAAAATTTATAGCAAAAATTGCCGAATTTAATACAATTACATTTCCTTTCCACTTTTTTTTGGAAAATGAATTGAACATAAGCATTCATTGATGGCAAGTTGACGTTTATTTGTCATAACAAGTCAAGTCAAGTCCATTTTTATTTAAACTCACACAGAATAATGATTAATACAAATTCGTGCTTTAAAATATAAAATCGAGGGATTGTGAAGGAAAAGAAATTTTCAGTTGTAGGTTCATTGTGCAGAGTTTGGGACACCTAAATAGTTCGAGGAACTAACCGATTAGGTGACCCAAACAAGAATATGAGTAGAAGAAATATAGTTGTTTTAGATAAAAAGTATTACTTCATAAATTAAATAGTAGTGAAGGTAATATAATCGTAAAACATTAGGAATCAATAATAGTATTATACCCATCAATCATAGAATTCTTAATATATTGACGAAAACTGGAAAACGGCTTGATTTTCTTTACATCAATAGATAAAGAATTCCAAAGTTTTGGACTAGTGTAACTGAGAGAACGAATGCCGTATTGAGTGGTCTATTTTAGGTAGGTGTAAAACTGGGTTTTATACAGTATTAGTATCCTGAAAATCTTTAAAAAGTAGCAGAAACAGGAGAAGAATTTCATATTTTGGGGAAATATTTATGTGAATATAATTTCTATTTGCCTACAGAATTTTACCAGTGGGTTCAATATTGACAATTTATTAGTTAGTCTAAATACGTCACTGTATGTAATGCATTACGGCTATTGTATTTATGTACAAAACAACCACAAATTTGTTCAATCAGCTTATTTATGATTATCTTGAGTTTTTGTTATCAGTAAAGCTTAGTCACCCATAAGAGAGTCCATAGTCACTTGGAGACCTTTACCGCCGGAAGCCCTTCCGGTCAATTTTGTGAACTGCAAACTGCAACGGCGGCCGCAGGACAGTGATCAAGTAACATCTTCAAGTTCTTCGTTTACCATGAAAAACCTGATGCTAAAGGTAGCTAATAATAACCAATAAAAGAAGCGATAGCGTCCCCCATAAGCGGTCTCAAAGTGCAATTCGACACCCGGGGAAGTACTCGAAGGGAAGTTTAGGTAAAGATGTGCCGCCGAGGCCTTCAAACCTTCACCCTGTTTAAAACAAAAATTGTT
>NC_133206.1:1905000-1975000 GCF_958299795.1 Porites lutea
TACACTAACATCTATTGTTATTGATATGCTTCGACGTTTACTAAACATTTCAGATCCCGGTAAATGAAAGACGACCCAAGATTTTGTATTCTTTTTGAAACGAAACGTAGTTATTGCTAAACAAAACACCAGCCCCACAAAAATGCCACAAAATATTGTACGGGTTAAAACATCACTCTTGACCAGCTATATCATCATCTTTTATATTTTTATTTCTCGTACTACCGTTCATATAATTTGCTGTGGGTATTAGTTTATGCCCGCATGTGGATGCTATTCGTACTGAGTCTAGATTGTACGCACAGTGTATGTAAATTACACTGAATCAAATCAACATGGCTCACTAGAATTGTCTAGAGCGTCCAAACAACTATGTCAGCCCTAGGGTACTTTGGTCCGGTTGCAAAATGCGACCAAGATTAATCAAAAGTTTTCTGCAACCGTTCCCTGTGTTTCCAACGATTTTCTCGTGCTCACAGTTGTCCGCTGTTAGGGGATCCCTGCAGGTGGGTCTTCATATGTCGCTGTGTACACATTTGCTCCAATTCACTCACTTTGAAACGTGAGTGCAGCAGTGGGTTATGGGTATGCAAAGGAGTGGAATTTTCTCAAAGGGCGTCGTAACAAATGAGAAAAGCATACAGATAGGGAAATGATGCTTACTTCAATGCCTGAGTACAAAGTTCAGACCATCGCCCAGAATGTCGCGTCCGACATTGTACTTTTACACGGTCACCACGCCAGAACGCTTGAAAACGGGTGTGTTAACATTTGTGGGCGCGGCCCAGCAAGTTTGGTACTCGGGCACCGTTGGTGGACACTGAGTGAAGTCAACATAGCCCATCACAGAAATTCTGCTAAAAATAGTGACTCTCGTCCGAATAGCATCTAAAAGGTCGTTTACAGGTAAAAAAGAATACCCACTGTCTTCGTCGTACTCTCAAAAAATGAAAAAAAACCCCGTAATTTTCACACTTTTCACAAAATGTACATAAATAGTTGGTTACATAGACGCCTCCTTTGCGCTCGAAGCGACTAAACCAGGTTACACGTGCAGGCCATTCTTTCGTAGCGTTCCTAAGCTGTCGTGTTCGTAATTATGGCTGCTTATTGAAGGCATTATTCATAGCGTTGCAAGTTAAGATGGAATGGCTGCGTTTATGTACAATCACAATTGAAAGCAATTTGCTAATACACTATTTATCGAAAGAAGTTTCCTGCATTTCACTATGGGCGACTGTGAAAACGAATACTCCCTATCACTCTTAAAAGCAAGACTTGAAGTCTGCACCTGACTGTTAAGAGGTACAGGATATTACGGGTGGGGAAGGCGAAGGGGTTACTATGACGGGAAGAAAACGCCGCTTTTCTACTATGAATCTTTTACAAATATCGCCCAAAGAAAGGGTCTTTTGTTTCGCAATGTATTTTAAAATAATTTTTCTACCTATAATAATTACATATTTCACTATAAACAAAACAGTGCGACTATCTTGCGACGACTTCTACTGGTGAACGGGAATGCTTTGCTTGAGGTGGGGTAAGACCTGCAAAGATAACAAGGAATCAAAATAGAATACTGCCGAGAACATGAACCACACCTAAGCGAGAACGTACTTAAAACTGAGGATTGCTGGAGCAATTTTTACTGACCATTTAACTTTGGAGCTTTTTCTTTCTTCGTGTTATCAGGAAACAACGCCCTGTGACAAAGACACAATAAGATAAGAAAACTCACTTGCAGTCTGACAAATTGCCACAGAATTATTACGGTAACCCAACGCGATTAAAAGGAAGAAGTATGAAAAACATTCATGTCTACACAAGAAGAATCGAACTCAAGAACGTTCTATTGCGTTTTAACAACAAGGTTATCAACTAAAATTGGAACTGATAAATAAGTTTGAAATCCGCTGTTTTCCGACAACAGTATTTTAAAATATGGTCCTTTTAAAGTTTTGAATCTGGCGGTAGTGGTATAGGGCGTACCTTTCAGATCTCGTTTCTTAAAAATGGAACATGACAACATCTCGCAGTTAACTTAATGTTAACGAGAGTTCTTTTCAACAAGGGAGTGGAGAACATTACCTGAAAAAATAGCCGACATTTTGCGACGGCACCACTGGTTTCTCCGTGAAATGACGTCAGCGGAACGGCTGCAGGAATTCCATACTGATGACACGTCACTACGCAGATCCGGTTAGGCTTCTGATTGGTCCTGCCGCGAGGAAAATTTCCTTCAACCAATCAGAAGCACTACCCAGATCTAGGTAGTGACGCGTCATCATGGGCTCGTTTTTTCAGACGTTATTTCCCCGTGGAGACCAGTGGTTGCTTCGCAAAATGTCGGCTGTTATCTAAGGCTATGGAAAACACACCCTCTATACTACTTATGTCTTAACTGGGTACTGTAAGTCACAACGAATCAAGAAATTATGCATCATGCACCTTTTTGGTTCGAAATTAAGTGGTTATAATTAGAAAGCAAATTTCGAGTCTCCCTCCACCATCGACGTAGCACCACTAGTTTCCCTGAAGACGAGGCCCTCTTTTGGTTAAATGTAATTTACGGACTCATAGCTTACGGTCCTAAATTAGCATTTTCCTGGAATTTAAAATCTAGTCAACTCTCTGCACCTAGAGCTGTTCTCTACCGCTCTTCAGCCTTTTCATGGACTGTCTTTAAGGCAGAAACATCTTAAAGACGAACGTAATGGTTTCTGTCTTAAAATGAGTTGACTGTATATTTTCTGACTGTGCAAAAACGAAATTCTCAATAATTCACAAAGGAAATACAAAGGAAATTGATCTTTAATTGGTGTTAAGAAAACAGATAAAGAACTCCTCATTTTGCATCCTTTATCTCTCCTTCTACCATTATCTTGTTTAAGAGCTAATATAGAAACATTCGACGCAGTATTCAGTCATGATATCAACATGACCTTGAAGGTCCTCCAATATTCCGCGGCACGTGATATTTTCAACTCTTTTATCAGTGTTTGAACTTGTTTGAAAGACTTAGTCTCGTGTTTTATAACTTGTATCAATCATTAAATTAACTTCACACATCAATGACGAAAGGCGATGATTACCTGTAGGATCTGGACTGAAGAAGGAACTTCCTGCACAAGGCAATTTCACTGGCTAATCTACGCAGGTCATCTCCCTCGAATACGGGCATACTAAGCGGCTAAAAAAATAATAAAAAAACGAACGCATCTTTTAACAATCGAGTGAGAAATTGAATAAATGAAGTATAGGCTATTGGCAGGATACCATTTTTGTTTTCGTATTAACGGGTAGAAGATAGTGTCCTTTACTGGTGTTACTTAATGCTTTTTTTGGCATATTTATGTTTCTTCTGTGCTTACTTCGTCTTCACGGAAGCCTTCGGTAAGAAGTCTGTGAGTAAACATGTGACCATCCGGATCGCCTTGGCAACGATGATACCTGTGAAACAGGAAAGAAACTCGTCAGACTAGCTCTCTCCTGGAGAACACGGGGCGCGATCCGTTCAACCAAAATTCCAACCGGTCCGACCGGGAAAAGTGGTCCACCTCAGACGGTGGACCCGTTTTTTCGAAACTTTTCCGGTTGGACAGAACCGATCCATTGAGTTTTGGACCGAAATTTCCGGAAATTTTGGTTGAATGGATCGCGCCCACGATCACATAGAAGAACCAGGGTTTCTATTTTGAACATGGAGACAGAAAGAGATAAGAATAACCGAATCGTACCTCCCGCCAGTCTGAGAAGCCAGAAGTTGAAGAAACTTGTTTGCTACACTAAGAGTAAAAAGAAGGACAAGACAATGAGAAACGTGGTCGATGTTTGATGCTACCACAACCAAACGACGGATTTTACGAAACAATAAAAAGGCACTGAACTATACATCTTTCTCATGTATTCACCTAGGTTAAAATTCACTATTTTCTAAAATCAACAAAAAAATTCGATGCACTTGGGCAAGTGAGATAAGTCAACATTCAGGATCCTTATTATTTCAACTGCAATTGTAATGGTGTACAGGGTTTACCAAGGAAATGAGCTGAATACCACTAAATACTCTTAGCTACAATGTACTTTTTCTACAGAAAATAAGAACCTATTTAAGAACCTAAATAGCCTAAAATTGTGCTAATTACCAATTATGTAAGAACCTGTTTAGGCTAATTTAAGAGGGGTAAGGTTCTTAGTCGCGGATTTTTACTGTATCTCCTAAATGAGCTTCTACCTGTCATCGCAGTTGAAGGAAATACAGTGTACACGAACATTTCTTCCTGAGTTTAACTTGGCCACCTCTCGTAGTACCATCGTTGTACTGTTATCCTTTACCAGCAAAAAAACAATGATCAATAAGTGTTGCAATTTGTTATAAATTAGGCGCTTTATCCTACGAATAACAAAAGGTATTTACTAACAGGTCAAATGACCTTGCTCTCAAGGGAATTTGTCTTTTGTCTCTTCATTAACTATGCACGCATACGCAAGTGAATGCACTTGCATAGGGGACAATTCCGTAGGGAAAAAAACATGGTCTGCAATGGGAAAACAAAACCTACAAGCTAACAAGTGAAAAATTTACAGAGATTGCTCAGAAATGCCGAATGCCGGTATAAAAAGGTTACAGAGGAGGCTTAAGCTACAGCAAGCGGGCAACAAAAAACGTGCAACTTGTTTTGCAACATTGAAGCAAAACGAGTTGAATAGCGATGTTGCACGTTTCACCACCTTGCAACCTTACGACAGGTTCGAGCGTCGGTGGTAAAACGCGCCACATCGCTATTCAACTGGTTTTGCAGCAATGTTGGAAAACAAGCAGCACGTTTTTTGTTGGCCGTTTTACTGTAGCTGAAGAGACATTGACAACTACACATCTGCATAAACAATCAACAGTTAATTTCCCAGTTACTTTTCTTGGCGAAACTTTTTAGCTGAGGACAGGACACAAAATGCAAACTAACCGGTTTGCCGTCAGTGAGGAGATATATTCCTTGTACCTCTGGATCTTCAAATGCCACCTGCAAAAGAAACAAAACAAACACACAAAAAATGAGTGATCCTTGCAGTAGAAAAGGAAACCTGAATTCAGGCTCTTTAAATTTACTATCACTTGCGAAAGCACAGACAGGAATGACACTTTTGCAGAAAGCATCACATCCGATCTTTAAGTCAGCATATGGCTTACACTAGCAACCACCAGACAAATATCAGCGCCCTTGTAATATCTCTACAACTCTTTACAATTCAAGAAAAAAACGAGCCTTAGACAGTTGGCACGTGAGGATCACCAAGAAAAAGTATACGGGCCTACAAAATTCATGAGAGGAATGTTTCGATAGTTATGAGCGAGACCCTTAAGTAATTTGTAGTTAAAGGTGTTGAAGGGGATTCCTAAAATGAATAATGATATACCTGAAGAGCATTTAATGTGCACGTGCTTCCGTTGGCATCAAAATCAGAAACCCATTCAACTGAATCTTGACAGCTGTCATCTGACGTCAAGGTCATATTTGGTTTCCATGGCACCACTTCAGACGAAAACCGGATAAGATTGAATCTAAAGACAATTAAAACAATTTTGTTAAATAATGTTTCCAGGAGGAGTCAGTCTCATAGCCATTTATTACTCAAACAACCTTTGCTGTAAATGCAGTGTACTCACTTTGTAGCATGGTGCCTGATTTGATCCCAGACTAACGCGGCCAGTTCCCGTTTTAGTTCATCCATACTGCTGACCATTGAGCCTGACGTGTCTATCAATATCGCTACCTGAAAAACCAGTGTATTGCGAGATTAGTTAAGATCCGAAGTTTGCTCGGCGTGGTTCTAAAAAAAGGTAGTTCTGAGGAAATATCTCAACTGCTTAGTACGGTTAAAGGAAGAAATCGTTGCTGGAGTCAAAACAACGGCGCAGCTTTACCCTCATTTCTCTGTATCAACTACATCGAGTTGTGTCACTTCCTTTTCGCCCCAACAACTCCCCCTCCCCCCCCCCCAAAAAAAAAACACCGTTTTTTATTTGTATCTCATGATAATTAGGTAAAAAAAAAGTACAAAATTTGCCTTCAAGTAAAGCTGGTCAATGGAGAGGATTTGCAGTTGACGGGTCTAGCCTTTGGTCAGAGCATTCCGTTTTAGCTCAATGCTATATACGTTTTTCCCAATTTAAACATTGCCCATGTATACGTACTTTTTTCTCGACTACCGTTCCAAAAATCCGTCTACTACCACTAAGGAGCCACTGCAATCGCTTAACGTATCTTCGTAACACTTTTTCCACTTGCTCTTCATAATCTTCCAACTCATGAGGCAGCAGATGAAGATGCTTCACAACTCCCTAAAGTGATCCAGGTGAAAGATTAATCTTCATCTATTCACTGATCCGTAAAATAAACAACGAAACTGTAACGAACTTCATCACAAATCAGAAAGGAAGAATATAAAACAGTGTTCAGTTACCTTAACTTCCACACTTGGGAAAATGTTGCAGTATCTAAAAACAGAGAAAATGAAAACAACTTGCTCAGTAGCTCAGCCGTAAAGGCGCTTGACAAAAATTTCATTTAAGAAACTTTGCCACGGTAGAAAGCGGTCTAAGTGAATGATGAATCTGTACTGCCCTGACTACCTAATTGTAAGTCTGACTGTCATGGACTATTTTTCTGTCTATCCTATAGTCCGTCTATCTGTCTCTGAGTCCATCCATAAGTCAGTCTTTTTAAACTCTTGAATTTCTGCACGGTAGTTAGGAAGGTCTTGGACGGATATATAATCCAAGTAGCCACATTAGAACTAATATTCAGGAGAAGGAGGTTGAAGAGTTTGTATTGTTTTGATTTCATGATTCATAAGTTATAACGTGTCTTTATATAAGCAAGTCACGAGTTGGCTTAAAGGAGCTGCGTCAGGGCTGTCTAGTTCATTAGATTAATATTGCTAATTACACAGCTACAAATATCTCGCCCAACGCATAGCATTATATCAAAGGAAACAACAAAAATGAACTTTGAAAAACACTTAGGCTAACAAGCTTTCAAACACCGTAATCTTCTTCAATGTTGTCCATCTGTTGCTTCTCTTGAAAACGCTGTGTTATTTATACCTTCCTCTCAATAAATGTTCCCGGCTTTGAACTGTTAATTTAACGTTTTACTAAACTGGATTGCAGCTTTCACTGTTAGAATTTTGATTAAGTTCTTGACACAGCTCCTTTAAAGGAAACTTTGGTTGTCTGTCGGAGAGTATAAAGTATTTTCGTCTAGTACTGCATGTATTTTGCCTTCGGTCCGTGTGGTGGTAACTTTGGTTGTCTGTCGGAGAGTATAAAGTATTTTCGTCCAGTTCTGCATGTATTTTTGTCTTCTGTCCGCGTGTTAGTAACTTTGGTCGTCTGTCGGAGAATATACAGTGTTTTCGTCTAGCACTGCATGTATTTTTTTCTTCTGTCCGCGCGTTGGTATTTTTGTTTTTCTGTCGGAGAGTATACAGTGGTTTCGTCTAGTACTGCGTGTATTTTTGTCTTCTGTCCGCGTGTTGATAACCTTGGTTGTCTGTAGGAGAGCATGCAGTGTTTTTGTCTAGTGAATGTATTTTTGTGTTCTGTCCGTGTGTTGGTAACTTTGGTTGTCTGTCGGAGAGTATACAGTGTTTTTGTCTAGTACTGTATGTATTTTTGTCCTCTGTCGGTGTGCTGGTCTGCAGTGTTCTCTTACCTTGCAGGTACTGATTGGCCTAGAGATGATACTTTTCCTTTTGCATGAGAACACTCTGCAGACCCCACAATGCTATTCAAGTCTAGCTTTAACTTAGACAAACTATAGTGACGCATCCACTGCAAAAACAAACAACAATATTGGACAAAAACAATCAATTCAAGTTTCCACAAATGAATGAATAACAACAACTACCTCGAAAAAAAAAAAAGATTATCTTAAGAGAATTGTGAAAGAAACATAAACGCACGTTGACGTGCAGAATCACCAGTAAACTCATAAACGCCAAGCAACGATTTGAATGCCTTTAGGAAAATCACGGTTTATAATTCTTATTTGGAAAAACTAAACAGGAAAAGAATACTCCGCACCTCTCTGGTACTAACACTGTCCTCTTTATCAGGAATAAAAGGATGTTTAATTGGTCTTCTAAGTTTCTTTTTCTGGGTATACTGAGTGAAAACTGCACCTGTGTAAAAAAAAAAAACAGAATAGCGTTCTTGAGGCCTCTGAGACAGGCTTCGTAAACTAAAAGGGAAATTTAAACCGAGATGTTATGTTTACAATCATATTGTCGCCCTTTACAGTCTCTTTATTTGCCCATGCACAAGAACGACTTCAACTGTAATGTGTTCATGGTCGCGTCATCTTCCACCTCGTGACCATTATATCACGATGTGACTTCTGGTCGCTCTCATTTTTGATGTATGACGATTGGGACCCTAGTTCGACCTTTTTGACGTCTTTCTCCCGCCTTAGCCTAAAGGCCCGACTCACAAACGTCATCGTTGGCAAATTTTTAGATTAGAAAAGCAGCATCTTATACTATACTCGCTTGTTAAAGATGTCGAGAAACGACCAAGACATCAAGCAAAAATAAATAACAAAGCACCCAGTGAGATTATTTTGTTCGGGTCAACTAAACTTTGTCAGCCTACTGAAGAACAGAAGCTTTAGAAAACCTGTATCATTTTTCCACTCCGTATAGAAGACCTGCTGGGACGATTTTACTCCGCCTGATGATGGTCTTCTCTCCTTAACAACGGTTTTAGCTGGAGGAGCTGTAGATAAATACAATAATCGGAATTCAAACACTTTGCACCATAATCTTCTCTAAAAGGCTGAAGTAGCGGACTATTCCAACATGAACTTGGCCGTAGGAAGTTCCTGTCAGAAATTAAGGCGCAGTTTTTATGTCGGTTTACTTTAGGTTTTCAGCATTGCCACTTGACAGGTTATTAAATATATTTACAAAACAAGATGTACGACTCCATATAGAGCGAAAAAAGGTCACCAAGAAATCTTTTTTCACCACTGACGTTAAGAAAAAGCTAGTCAGTAGTAGTTTTACGGTTGCTTCTTCATTCACCACGTTTAAAAAAACAAGTTCTAAGTTGATCCTAAAATGTAAGCTTTTCTTGGAAACGATATTACAAAACATTTTCAAGTATAACCGCCGTTTTCGAATTTTCCCCTTAAGGAAATCTATCTTATTTAACCACGTCCCCTGAGCTTTTCAAATGGCAACGGCGAGAGTTGCTCGAGCTTTTCGGGTGTCTATGGGGAGAGATGACCGAGAACAGGGCCTTTTCCCTCCCCTACCAAATTCCAAGGGAATATCCCTGGTGACGAGGTTGTATCTTGTTTCTTTAAGCATTCGTGCCTTAAAGAGACTTTATGAATTCACAGACGTGGGAGTATCAGGTCAACTCACGTGCTGGAATTAGTGAGGTAGAACTGTTTGATGTGGTAGGTTTCCACTGTAACGCCTTCATTGTTGATTCTTTGGTCTGAGACGATGCACTGTTTGGCCTGGCCTTTTTCCCGCCGGTGGAAGAACTGGGACGACTCATGCCAGCCGTCTGAGGTCTTACATTCTGTACAAAAGACGGTCGTGTTCAATTAGACAATTTTTTTACAATATATAAGAAAGTGCTTTCTCTCGTAAGGGCAGCTAGAAAATAGTTAGATTATATTGATGGAAAGCCAGAAATGCTTACAGCGATAAGGGCACAGAAATATAAACTAAAGTAGATAAAAATTTACCGCCGAAACAAAAACTTCAAAAGAATGGCGTAAATGTTCTTCTCTTTACCACCTTTGAAAAAATCAAATAAGATGAATTGTAAGCTACTACCATCCTCTTGCAAATCCTGCTTTTAACACTTGGCTCTGTACAATTTCTTAAAAGTCTCTCCGACCTCTTTGCTTATACAACTGCAGGGCCGTGTTGTTTAAAGCTGGGTTAAGATAACCCAGGGTTAGTGCGGGATTTGAATTCAGATTTGAAAGCTTAAAAAGCATTTCAGTTTTAATTCTTTTAGTTTACAGGTTGACGATTGCAAGCTCTAAAAATAACAGAGAAAATCATCCGAGAAAATGCTTTTGAACAAAAGAAAAGGAATCCCCGGTTAAATTTAACCCCGGGTTAAGCGCTAATCGGCCTCCGAACAACTGGGCCCTGGAGTCAGTTTCACTAGGATCAATAAGCAGCTTCACCGCAACCTCCAAAAAGTAACGTCACGTAAGGCTACTATGATTTTTGCGTTTACAGATGAATAGTGACATTTAAACCCTAGCAGACGTAAGTAATACGTTCGAGTTCACTATGTTATCATAGTGTAGAAGCTGTGTATGAATTTCAAAACCTTGTCCTAAACTGCTGATATGAAATTTTTTAACAAACGAGACTACAGAGAGCTCTCTCTTAACGGGGACCTTAATAAGACGGACACCCGGAGTTTGAGCTTGCCATTGCTCAGTTATTTCATTTGACCTTCTTAGTGTCGACACCAACAGTGTAGTTCTGTCTTGGGTACAGTTACCTGTATTACAAAAATATTCTGCTTTATGTAAGTTGAAAGATCGAAGAAAAAAAGACATTTTATATTTTTACTTTTTATCATTTATCTTTTCTAACCGATTTCAGCTAACTTTGATGGTAAAGAGTTTAAAAGAGGGACTCACGTCTCAATCACAGTTAACATTCTTATAGCCAGACTTAACCTTATTGAGCACATAGCGTTATAGTACGTTTTAAAGGACACGAACTGTTTCAGTAAAAGGAGGAAAAAGGACAGATGTAGATTTCACAAAAAGATAATTTATTCTTACAGGATCTTCTGATGTGACTTTAATGGGAGGCAAAGAACAGGCCTGTTTCTAAAACAAACAAAACACAAACCACGCCGTTTAACACAAAAGCAGTTAACGCTACTTGTTTATGTAGAGAGTGAAATGTTTTCTCACGGGCGTTTAGTGTTAAAACGAGCAACTTAGGGTTTAAAATTTAACTAATTATATCGTTTACCAAAAGCAAAACGATTTCGGCATTAATCAAAAATTGCCTATTTAAAAGTCCAAATGAACGTTAGAACAAAGAACTTTCAAGAAAACCTAACATTAACGATAGGTGTCAGGGGGAGTTTCACCAAGACTCCCTCAAAACTTGTGTGGCGATGGAAAGAATTAATTTCAATGCTGATAAAATTTTGTTACATAGGCCGAGCAAGGCGAATGCTCCTTTATTTTGATTTAGTAAAAAAAATGTGTTATGCTATTACTATTTAGGCGGCGTTTAGACAAGCACAGAATAAACTGCCAATTGGTAAAACACGACATAAATTCGAGTATCATACGCAGTATATAACATCACTTACCATTCTAGCCTTTGTTAGTGCAGTGTGCCTTGGTGGGGTTAGAGGTAACCGTGACTTATTCGCAGATGGAGGCCTGGGTACAAGCTGGCTGTCACCATCAACTGAGCCATTTATCTAGCAAAATAGCAGGCGGTGATAAAATAATGTCATTAAACTCTTATTAAGACCTTTGCTCTATAAATAGCAGGAAATTGAATTTTGTTCCCTGATAAACTCTGAAAACCGCTGGGAGTATTTGTGCAACCAAAGGGTAAAAGTGCACAGTCCTGAACATGGGCATAGATTTGTGTGACTATTTTTTATTTATAATGAACTCGGGTGAAAAAGTGCAAGCAAAATTCTGGTACATTTCAGCAGCTCACCATCGTTTGGGACTTCAACCAAAAGGCCTAAAAAATTTCCCTTTACAGACTATAGACAAAACAACAGTACCACAGGATAGTAATGAACCTACCAATTCAGCTACTGGCTTTTTCTTTCTCACAGTTTCCAACAACATGGCAGTCTGTAATAATAAAAGGTATTTCGCAGATTGACATCTTGATGAACACTAAATACACTGATATAGATAGCTTTGGGAATAGTGAGACTTGAGACAAACTTACTTTCTGTGAGTAATTGAATGCCTTATCCATTTCATTTATTACAGCCCTCAGGTCATCACTTTCTACTATTGCTGCAAACAACAAAAACTAATTGAAACATTTTTGGACAAATACGGACAAAAATCAATGCCACTAAAATAGCCTCATATCTGTTATTTTATGCTAAGACAAAAGACAAGATATGAGGACTTAAAGGGTCGGTAAGTTGAGCGACTATGGCTTACGACGATCGATAAATGAACCTCCAAATGTTTTTACGATGGATTATTTTATCAAATAAACAATTTTACAGTCCCCCTATATGTCTTTTTGACGCTTATCATAGTAAACAACGTTTAAACACCAGGATTTGACAGTCAAAATTGCTTTGGCAAACGAGGCACAAGGGCTTTAACGAGAGTTATTCCACATTTGCAGAACAAAATATATACTAGAAATACGTAAATCGAAGAACCTCAAGAGGCAGGGGCTAACGTTCAGAAGTATGGAAAGGAAAAGTTCGAAAAGGAAAAAGAAAATATATGAAGAATAAACAAACAAACAAAACAAAACAAAACAACGACCAGAAATAAAAAGCTAGCCTGTACAGTTAGCGGGATTAGCGGGAGTGTTTTTTTTTTCTTGGCAGCAGAGCCGCCAGAAGTCTGGGGGAGGTTTCCCCTCGCGGCTGGCGCGAAAGAAGTACACAACACATAGAGAAAATACCCCAAGCATTACAATCCCGCCAACTACAAGGGCAAATAAAAACACAGCACTAGTAGAAACAATACTATCGTAGACTGCACATGAACTACACGACCCAAGTTCCAGTAATTCCCTATTGGTTCTTCATAATCTGGTAGCGAAATGGCACTGTAGCAAGAAGGAAGAAGTATTCACCTCCATTCCTGTACCAGTGGAATCTTCCATTGACAGTATGCGCCATTTGTCTAAGGTAATTAGCCGTTTCTCCTCTATCAGCATATTTTCCTGGTATTGATACCAACCCATCCTCGTCCTCGACTTCGTAGTAAATAGTATGAACTGTAGTGTGTCTACCAGCTAGAGCTTCGCTAACAAATCCACAGGCAACATCCTTTAAAGAAAAAAGAATAGTGTTGAACATTTAACCACGCTTCAACCTTTGAATGAGTAGATGGGTAGATTTCACGGTTCGATCATTCAACTGCATTTAAAAGGAGAAATTTCCCTAAGGTGCTGGACCTGGATGTACAAAGGAAACTCAGTTGAGTTAAATCCTAAGAATCATTGCTGAACAAGAAAAGTTAAGTTACAAAACAACAATGAGGATGTAATGAGACTGGCGACCCTCGATGGTTACGTTATACAAATCGTCTTAATTATCAAGCATATAGATTACCAGTTTGACCAATGAAACGAAAGCTTTCCTGAAGTAGTTTTATTTGGTATGGCTCGTTACGATGAACAATTATCACACCCGTTAGCTGCTGTATAGTTCTTTTTATGATAACAGGCCAATTTGCGTTACCTTTGGTTCATCAGGTACCCCACTTGTTACCACATAAATCCCTTCAACCTCTGTAAAAACAAAAACAAATTTTTCAGATATGATAAAAATGCAAACTGGGCAGGAGGGACTGTTAAAAGCAGACAAGCGTGCTTCTGAGAGTAGTAAGTTTAAGACAAACAGGATAAAACTCTTGACGAGACAAAGTACACCGATCATAGGACTGCAAGCTCAGCGCAGCAACTCTCAAGGAACTAGAAGTAGTGACAGCACCAAGTAAAACCCTTACGCGAAGACGAGATGTATCAAGAAACGAAAAAAGAAATCCAAAGGGAATGCGATCAAAAAACCACAAATACGATCGGGAAAAGAGGCTCGATGATAGCCGCTGACAGTTTGAGCTGTTTGCGGGTTTACTAGTTTTTTCCTTCAGAGATGAGACACTTGATTGAACAAAAATTTCACCATTAACATCATAGGTGACGAATTGCTCCTTAATTTTGGCGCGAAATTTCAGCGATAATTTGTAATTTCACATGTGAAATTAAAAAATTGCCATGGCAACCTTCCGTACTTCTCAGTGTCAAAAACATGTCATGAATGACTGAAGATGCCAGGGCATAAAAAGCCGCTTTAGAAAACTTGAACACACGAAAGAGCACATCAAGAGGGATTCTAACAGGTATTTTGTCGAAAAATGCTGAACTTAAGCCAAATTTAAGCTCTAACGTTCGAGTGAGGGGAGTTCTCGATCGATGCGATCCAGGATAAACATTTCAAAAATCCAAGATTGCTAAAGTAGTTCGTCACCCATGATATAAATAGGTAATCAAATGGTATACTTGAGAAGTTAGGGAATAATTTCACGCGCGTTTTGTTCACTCGTCACCATTTGTGAGGCTCTGTTTTATATGTATAGCAGTAACTCACCAATGCCATGAGCCCTTTCCTCTTCGTTTTCCACAGCTTTTCTAAATGCATCCAAAACATTTCTACTGCCTGTGCAACCTCGTTGAAGAAGCCATCTATCAGAAACAAAAAGCGAAATCATAAGAACCAACACTGGATTCGTTCATAACATCAAGTACGAAATCCTTTGCAAAAACTGGGGCTCGTTTATCCCCAGCCGTAAGTATCATGCACAGAATCGAAGTGGCGAAATGCAGTTCACTGAGCCCGTTTTCAGTGGTCTTACATATCTTTTCAATTAATGAGCGGGTTAGTCCTAGTCCACGTCCACTGTATTGATTGATAGAGCTTACATCACATTAGTATAAATAGGACACTGCTGCTGCTTCAGTGGGGGAGTGAAGCCGCCCTAACATTGGTTTGATATCTTCTCTGTTCCAAGGTAAATATTGTTGGTTTTGAATGGCCCGTTTTCGCTCCTTTTTGTTCAGTTCGGCACTCTGAATCGGCACGGAATCAATGAAAGCTTTCTTCATTCAACTAACTTATTCTTATTTCTGCGTCGATTAACGCAAAGTGTACTTGTACGTTATGTAAAAAAAAAATCCTTAAGTGTGACCATTCAAATACAACCTGTTGAAAACACGTTCTTGCATAGTGCTACCTGTTTTCTTTAGTTAACCAAAAGAAATAGTGATTTTAGGCTGTGAGCTCTCATGGGAGATAGAGAGTTCAAGAAAACTTACTTCCAGGTAGCTTCAAGATACTCGGGAGAGGGTTCTACCATGACTGGTCGAAACATCTCTGTCTTGTCACCAAAACTAAACAAATACAAATTAGAATTCAGTGAGGATCTTTTGAACTATATAAATAAACATTAGTTGAAGAGGGGAAAACAGGGCAAAGAAAAAATATATTAGTGAAACTTAAAGGTCGTCTTGAACATTCACCGCCATGCTAGTGGCCCTAAGAAGATATCTACCAGATATGGACATATTGATAGGTATTTTTAGACTGTAAAATCATAAGAGAGAATTACGAAGGCGCAATCACAGTACAGCTTTGGCACAGTGGACGGATAAAAAAAAAACGCTTGAGCCTCAATAAACGCATTTATAAATTCCACACCTCCGCACTTAAAACTAAATTTCAGTGTCTTTGATCAACAAATGGGAGTTAGAAAATTATAACTAACACAGCCGCGGCCTACAACTCGTTACTTTGATTATACTGAAAATTTACCAGATGAAGTTGTAGGAGGTCTTGTTAGCCATTTGCTGTTCTAGAAGAAGCTTGAGATGCTCTTGTAGTCTAAGTACAGCTGGTGACATGCAGATTGACATGTCCAACAAAACAATCACTCTGCAATAAACAAAATAATGTCATTTACAGGGGCGGATCCAGGATTTTTTTTAGGAGGGGGTGCACTCGTATCTTGCTCTACTTCAACACCAATAAACCACTTTTTTTGGGGGGGCAGAATACCAGTTATATTAGAAAACCGCAGGTCATCTCGGGGGGGGAGGTTGCGCACCCCCTGCACCCTCCCCCTAGATCCGCCCCTGATTTACCTATCACACAGTAAAAACTCGCGTATAAGAAGCTAGGTTTTAGGAACCTCTTAGGCTAAGATTGTCTGTTAAGACCCCTTTTATATAAGAACCTGTATTAGCCTACAATTTTGAAACAGGTTCTTATTTTGAGAAATACAGTCAACCACTGAATACACAAGTACCATGTTTGGCCCAGCAGCAACACAGTACCATGTTTTAATGTTGCTTTTGTTCTGTTTAAATTGCATAGCTTTGTATAAACTTCATAAATGGCTTTAACAAGCTTGAATTAAAGGGATTTTTATAACATATTTTGCATGCAATACCAAAAATAGGCCCAAAATAGGCCACAACCACCAATGACAAACACCTCATATATTTTTAAAAATAAGAACTTATTTAAGAACCTGAGTACCCTAATTTTCCAGTTAGCATCATTTTTATAAGAACCTTCTTAGCCTAGCTTGGAAAAATGTACCAGGTTCTTACACGCTGGTTTTTACTGTAGTCAATCTTCTTTAATGTCAACATATTCGAGCGATTTTGGCGAACGGTTCAGCAAGTTTTTTTTTTCAACAAATGGAGGATGCAGTTGCTCCAAAAATGAGTTGTCACAAGAATAAAAATGGCCGTTTAAGTTTTTATGCTAGAGACGTTAAAGTCAGAAAAATAAAACTTATTAAATAAAATTGATCTTATCTTATCTTAAGTGGTCGAGACGTATTTAACTTCGGAGACGTTAATGTCGGCTGGTGTAAAAACGGGATGCATAAAAGTTGACGAAAACACTGAAAAAAAAATTGACGAAAAAAATACACAACACTGACTCTTCCCAGTCGCCCTTGGAGGAGTTGGGCAAAAATAAAATGCGTCCTAGTTTATGCCGTTGCCGTTTTTAATACAAGACGCACAAAAGTCGCCTGTTAAGTGCATTTGAACGACGCAGTAAACACAAGACGTTATTGTCGTCAGAAGTTAAACGCGTCTGTCTTATTTACCGTCTTAAACGTCTCTAGCATAAAAACGGCTAATGCACCTCATTACATACGTAATTAAAGGGACTCTGAACAACCGTATTGTTTAGTTCAGGGATGACTGGGTTTGCAAGGTGGCTGATGATTGGGTAAGAGGATCGGATCAAGGGTTGCCTCACATTTCAGAAAAATAAATATAAGATATATTACCGGAATCCTTAAGAAACGCGGAAGCCAACTGACCTCTTTTCTACAACTGTGCCAAAGATTCTGCGACAGCCAACGGAGAGCCAATCAACACGTCTCTTGTACAAGTGTACAGCAGACTCTAAATGGCGCTGTCAGAAAAAATCAATCGTATACAGGCAGGCAAGATATATTTTCTACTCTGAAGTTGCATTTAGCACTAATGTCTAGCCCTATTTAGCAATAATTATTTCTGTCAAAATAATGTTAGGAGTTTGTTTGCAGGGTTTGTGGTTTAAAGCATTTTTATAAAAACAAACTTCGTTCACACAAATTAGTAGCTACTGCAACAAAAAGGTAAACACGGTTTTTTGTTTGTTGTGTTTGTTTTCAGTTTATAAGTGATTGAGTATACATCAGGAGGTGAAGGTGAAGTTTGCTTCGTACTCTTAAATAGGAAGAAGACCACAGAACTGTAAAAGCGTCAACTACACGTAATTGGCAATTGGCAAGGGCAAACATCTAAAAGGCGGGCATTGTCCCGAAGAAAGTAATAATACAAACCTGGTAATCGAAAAGTAATGTAGGATCAACGTGCACATTTTTCACCGTTCCATCAAACCACTTGAACTGAGCCATACTCTGAAGAGAGAAACACGGTGAACAAGAAAATGAGCTTATCATAACAGTGGTAAATCTAGTTCTAAAACTTCTGTTATCTCGTTTAACTCTCATAGCGATTCAAACCACCACATTTCATTGTCCTTAGTTTCGTGGTGATCTGACAATTGGCAATAGTTTGTGCAACCTTTGTTCACGTGAAGGACTGTTTTCAACTGGGCTACTACCCATGTGTAGTCTACGAATACGGCCCTGGTCAATAGGGACGTTCCCTGCGAAACGTTCCGAGCGAGGGGGAGCGGAGAGACGGCTGTATGCGCAGGTTTGCCCATGTGCATCATTTAAAATGTGATGAAAACCATCTTAACGTCTTCACGGTGCCCAAATTATCTGATTAACTTAGTTGAACCTGGCTTTCATTTCCAGAATAAACAATTCAGTGTGTCCTGCACACAGTCTCTTTATGAACTATCCTTGACCCATTTATCTACTAATGGAAATATAATGATATAAAAAGAGGCCTTACCCTCTCATGAACCAGGGAATGCACATTTCTGTTTATGGCGGAAATGTAACCATCCACATAAGAGAATGAGTTAGGCGCCAGGACTTGGTAAAGATTCAGTCCCTTGGCTGTGAAAGAAAGGAATCAAAGACAATATTAAAGCGTGAATGCCAACTTCTCTCACAAACGTGTAATAAACACACTAGTTAGAAACACATTTTTATTATAAAGTTGACTAAATTTTGTTTAACTCCATTGTACTAGTCTACAGTACTGTAAAGAGAAGGAAGTTTGGGTGATGTAAATTCAAAGCAAGATAAAAACAATGGACAAGAGCTAACAACATTTAAACAACACATGCGCACTTAATTAAGTAGTCTTTTACTTACATGTTTAATTCAAAGTCACCTACAATGTACAGTAAATCTGCATCTTCAAACTCCTTGCGGTTTTACTTTACCTTTCAAACCATGTTGTTTGAGCCATTCAGTTGATGTTCTTGCAGGGAATGACGGATGTTCCACTACCAGTGGAGAGCTATCAACAGCAAGTATTTCATTCTCCTCTGAAGGAAGCCTCATTAGATCCATACTAAAAGGTATCTATCACATAACAGACATAATCCATAATTAACTCAAAACTAAAGCATAAGATCTAGGTTTTCAAAAGTACAGTTGAACCTCTCCACAACGGTCACCTTGGGGACAGATGAAAGTGGCCGGCGTTGTAGAGAGGTGGCCGTTTTAAAGAGGTTCAAACAAGGGTCAATGTATGGACTGTCTGCCGAAAAAATGGCCGTTGTGGAGAGGTGGCCATTAGTGGATGTTCGACTGTACATAAAATGTCTTCTGTTCTGTACTAAAGTTCACATGTGAGCTTTCAAAAAATGACTCAGCCAGTGTTTCAATGTTGATAAACTGCCAGTTCAACAACACAATCTAGATGCCGTCTGGACGAATGCAGAAGACAAACCACATGGCATGATAACGACTTTCAAAATAGGATTTAAGATAATTTTACTCAAAGAGGATAGCAGGTGAAAATGAGTAAATGAGAAACTGATACACTTGTGTCTCTCATGACTTGGATCCTCAGGGCACAATCATCAAGCTTTATTAGGAAAAACCACATGTGATATACTTACAGTGCTTAAACAACTGTCAACGCTTGCTTGAACAGCAATTCTTGTGTCGCCAATTACCCCACTCTTCAACTCCATTATCTTCTTCAATATTTCCTGAGCCTTCCTCATTTCCTCCGCTAATAAAGTAAGATCAGTTCCAGTCATGATTTGTTCCTGCAAAGAGGCCATAAAATGGTACAAAATGGTGAACGTGCCACAGAAGTTACTTGCATTTTTTTTCTGTGTAGTTGTTGACACTGCTCTATTTCACATACTAAACAGGCATTTACAAGAGGTCTACATATGTAATCAAAACAACAACTAAAGGCTTTAGTTTTTGATCAAGGAATGACCAACTTAAGGCCTGAAAAAATTTTCAGTTTTCCCTCTTCCCTTAAACCAACATTTCATCGAGGATATATGGAAATCAAAAACCACTCTGTAGATATGCTGACTTTTAAGTCATGATTAGTATTTAAATGGCTTCTTTATTTAGTTGTAACATCAAACAGAACAAAAATACAAGAACATTACAACATAACAGTATATCATAACTGTGATGATGGGAAAGTATTCTTTTATATATCATTTTTAAAATTGTAATGTATGTTATAATATTGAGCAGTGCATTAAAGTTAACATACTTAGTAGCTAGTTACTCACATCACTGGTAGAAACATAACAGTGATATCTCCCCCCTGTCTGCTCTGCAAGTTCCTTCAGGAACATCTGAAACAAAAAGCATTATTCACTCAAGAAATTGGATCATATCACTTTATACTCTTATTAGGAGCACTATTTGAGTTTCAGGTGCTGAAAACCGAAAAAGAACTTGTTCTTTATAGTTTTTTTAGTGTACAAAACAAAACCATCACTACAAAAAACACTAAAGGAAAGCCATGGAATCATGAAATGGATTTTTTAATTGAAATCCAACCCTGAGGACTAATTTCGCAGCATTAAAATCTCTTTTCAAAATCTAAATCCAGATTTCCCAAAGCACCATCAATATACATGTAACTAACAATTTTAAAAATATGCCAATATGGGCCCTTTGTACAGAATGGTCACATGGTACAAAAACACCTTGCAAGAGGGCAAACAATGCAGTGGGATCTTGAAAAGAAAGGATATTTTGACTGATGTAATCTATTTGTTTTTCTTGCCCAACAGCACTGCTTGCCATCCATCAAGGGGCATTGTTGTTCCAAGTGACCGTTTCTTTCAAGGGTTCATTAGAATACAGAAAAAAAAACTAACATGAGCCATCTTCTACCAAATTTTTCAAAGTGTCATTATCATGCCTTCAAATCTTAAAAAAAAAACTTATACAATGAAAAAGAAAACAGCTACAATTTTTACTCAAAAAAGTGCCAACTTTCAAATCGGCCCCACTCCAAAATAAGCATAACACATGAGAACAAAACATCCTCTCAGCACTTACTAATTTTTGATGCTAAAATGCTAAGAGCAAAAAGTTTTAATTTTTTTTTTGCTGTTGTTATTAATTTGAATCTTGACCTTGAATCTTAAATGGAGAAAAATTAATACTGGTGGTTTGGACTTGGTCCTTACATTAGTAGCTGAGATGCTGCAGTCATATGCTACAGTATGTAGGGGAGCATGTCTTCCAGCCAGTGACTCACGCACGTAATCACAAATCACTTTTGGATTCTGATCAGGACTGCAATTAATGGTAAAGACATGGTAAAAAAAATTATAATCACTGCACACCATTTTACAATAAAAATATTAATACTACTACATGACTAAAGTTCATATACTGCAAACAGGAAAGTTTCACTTTCTGCAACAGAAGACAGCTGGGAGCTATGCATTATGTTATCAAAGTGTAGAAACTAATTATCATGTCACCATGAGGGGGAAAAATACACCACTCTAATTTAAGTTCCTGGAAAAAAATAATTAATGCAGACACCCCAAGCTTAAAGTCTGGGGTCTTACAAACCTTTAGTGTTATCACTGACATTATTCATATTCCTGTGCTGCTGCCTATTTTTGCAAAAACATTTTATAATGGGTCAAATTTTTTGGCTTTGATATTCTCCAGAATGAAATGGGTTCAAAAGGCAGCAAAAAGTCCTTTCAGGAATTGAATGGATGTGAATGAAAATGAAATGTACTTGCAGAAATCATGGCAAAGGCATCAACTGTGGCACATAACAAGTACTGCTTAACAAAATTAGAAGCCAACTCCACCTTCAGCAGAAGAGAAAGTAAAGCACATTCCTGCCCAATAATTTATAACTAGCTTGGAAAGGAAAAGAGAAACAAAAATGCTTGTTCCAGCTTTAATAGCCAATCTTTGATTTATTAAAATTCTAACATGACTGTGAGGCTTCCTTTGTTACGCAATTTCCAGAAGAGACTTGAGCACAAAGAAAATGAAAACAAATATAAAAGAATGACCAGAAAGCCTCAGAGTCATGCTGGAATTTTAATATATTGAACGTGGGCTATTCACCTGTCATTAGTCTCTCAAGTATTATTTTTAATTAATTAATTAATTTAATTTATTAATTTTGTTTGGCTGATTGAGAGAAGCCTCCTGCAAATGCAAACAACTGCATTAAGGAACAAATGATGGTAATAAAAAAATTCGTACCAGCTTCCTAACACAAGAACAATGGAGTCAATCTCTTTTCTTTTGATGACTTGCTTGAGTGCAGACAGCACATTACATCCACCTTGAGGACGTAAAGTTTTCACCCACCAATGAGATTCTTCAATTCTGAAAACAATGATCATAAATTATCATCATGTGATACTTCTTCTACAGTACAGTTGAAGCCCTCCATGTGACCACTCTTGTAACCAACCAGCCCTAGTTACAACAACCTTGGTGAAACCCTGTTTGAACTGCGACTTAAACTTCGTAATGAAAGCTCTTGTAAGTGACCACTTGAACCATTAGCAACTGCGACTACTTTGGGATAACCCAACTGGACTTTTCCTTTGTTTTGAGCTCTCATAAGCAACGAATCAGAGTCTTATTTATATATATAAACACTTGAATGAATTGCACACTGCACTAATGGTTCGTTAATAAAGATCTTGTGCAGTGCAGTATTGTATTTGTCAAAGTACAAGGTCATTTCCGTAGTAACCACTTAGATGTAAAGTTTAACTGTGGCTTTATCAAATATAAAGACACTACTTAAACATTAATTTCTTTATTTTTTCGAATAAGCGACCAACCTCTACCGTTTTACCATGCAGTCGCTTATGAGAGCTCATTCTTGTAAGGGACCACTTTTTCAAATTTCCAAGGAGGTCGTTTACGAGAGCTTCGACTGTATTTGAGATGTGCAGATTCATTAAAAAATATCATATCCATCAACCAGTGCCAAGACAACGATTTATTGTAAAAAAAGTCAAACATTTGGAAGGATGGGAATTGGGAAGTGGAATTCTTTACACTGTGAGCAGTCTCTTCTTTTCTTCAAAGTTACTAGGTTTTTTCCCTGCACAGTCTCTGTGACTGAGAACTTGACAGATCTAATAGACAAAGCAGACTGCAAGAAGTCTCGGAATTCTTAGAAAGAACTACAGCCAAACTCCAGGAAGCCATAAATTTTAAGATCTACATGTACATTTAAAAGAAAATGTGTTAAGAATTCGCTCAGCCACTTTTACTAAAGAACATTATAAATGCTTGCAGTTAGTGAAAAAAAAAAATTGTGTCTGACACATACATTCTAGACCCTTATTTTTTCATAAAATTGTCAGGATCGAGCACTTAATAGTATGGGCAGCCATCTTAGTTTCTCATGTATCAAGTGGGTGGGGAAACTGACACCACCCCCTATAAAGTAGATTTGACACTCCTTGCATCCAAGATGGCCGTCCATGATGCAAAGCGCTTAATCTCAACGATCTTAAGGAAAAATGGGGGACTGTGAACAGTCTACATACATTCGGCAGTTAACATCCCTGACAACTGTCCACAATGACTTAGGCTGGGTTCCAAAGGAAACCATATATAACCTCTCCTTATTTGATAATTGCTCATCAATAAGTTCCTATAATTTAAAGATATAGAATTTCCACAGAATGAACAGAAATTCTTATATGATTTAAACACACAGAATGAAAAGGAAGATAATATTATATAATTCTACCGATAGAGACTCTTGAAACAGTTGCAATCTTCCGTATCCGCAGTTAGAATCTGATGCATCAACAAGTAGTGCTACATTTTGTCCTTTCACCAGACCAAATGCCTGTATTTTATAGACAAAAAAGAACTTTAAATATTAAATAATAAATATTTAGTGAGTTAACCTCTGAGTGTTTCAGAGACAAGGATCCTAAAATATCAAATTACCTACCCTTTTGCTTCCCTTTAAAAGCCAATTAATTCTCTGCTGGCATAACTGAATAAGACTGCATAAAAAATGAGACAATAATAGAGAACAAAAATCACACCAATCAGTTGTAGTTACCTTTTACTCGTACAATAAAAATTAATTATTTTTTACATCTACCTCTTCATTTTACATGTGATACCTCAAGTATTAAAAGAACTACGAAACTAATATTTCAGCCCTACTCTACCAAGGCTACCTACCAATACTTACTTAGTGACCTTAAATTCATAATCCTGTAGTTTTACTGCATCATATTTCATGTGAGGTTTACTGGGATCTTCACCAGATGGAGGTCTAATAATAAAATAAAAACAAATAAAAACAAAATGATTTGTACCCCTTTACATCTAACTGCAAAAATAATTACAACCAAGACAAAAAATTCATAATATTAATATTTTAAAAAAAGAAATTATAACCTTCTCATTCTGTTATGAAATAACATGTACTTTAAATTAATTATTTGAAAGCAAATCCCTTTCAGAATCAGTCACTAGTATATTAATTAGTAAATATTGTACAAAATATAATATAGACTTTTAAAATGCTTTTAAAGTAGCCAGAAGCATGAAAACGTGAGCATAGAGCCATTGAACTAGTGCAATACAAGCACTGGCACATGCAATCTGCTAAGTTAACAATACAACAACAAACTGCTAACTTTTACATATTGGCCTAAGGATGCTGGCAAAAAATATCGATTATTATAATTTGTTTTAGAAATCTATGCAGTACTTACTTGATGGGAATTCCACATTTCATAATCTCCTCAAATGAAAGACCTCCAGCCTTAACACTATGGGTTCCCAGCCAATCAGATGATGACTGACCTTCGGCATGTGCAGCTTCAAGCCCAATAACAGCCTGAAAAATAATTTGTTCATTATCATTAAATATTCTACTATTAACATGATTTTTTTTTGCATCTTAATTTCTGTCAATGTCAATTTAAATCACACTATTTTACATCATAATTGTAACACATTGTGATTTTCAATGTTCACTACTACCAACAATTAAAAAAATATTATGACCAGTAAAACTCAATCAAACCAAAAAGCAATTACGAATGGATAGAAAAAGCAAAGAAATTAATTTAACTAAACCAACACCACAAGTCAAAACAAGTACTTTCCCTGTAATATCATATTTGAAAGACCATTAATATTCCTCATGAACAGAAACACCTTACGTTTTTAAGTAATGTAGCATAATTAACAATTGTTCCTCGAACCCGAATGGGGTCTGAGTCAATAGCCCATGAGGCCAAAGGAGGAGGAATAGTTGGATTTTACTAAAACAATTATTGTTTTAGTAAAATCCAACTAGTTGGTAAAAATATCGAGACAAAACAACTTTAGCTGGAAAAATGCGATTCAGCCATCATTGCTTTGGTTTTCAAAGCCGCCGCTTTTCGCTACTAGTGGGCTATAACATATAGCCTAGTAGTAGCTAAACCAATCAGAACACAACATTGATAATAGACCACTAGTTGGATTTTACCATAGCATCTCGTATAAACTTTTTAAAAAGCCCTAAGAACAATCATTATCAAATTCCTCTTTGTCATAACAATGTTTTTTAAGACAGAGTAAAAAAAAGGGAGATAGAAGGTATTGAACCCAGTCCCTTCGGTTCCAAAGGTCATGCATTACTGCAAGTATCAGAACAATAGAAACGACCTTATCATCATTTATTGTAATGCCGACGATAGCATAAACCTTTCTGGCTATAAGCCAGTAAGCTAAAAGAGGTAAAACTTGTTAACTATATGCATCCTTTCACAAAAATATGATGGAATATAGTCAGTAAAAAGATTTAAAATACTGTATGTTCAATAATTTACCTCACAATCTTCATTCAAGCCTTCACTCAAAGAAACATTTGATAAATACTTTTCTTCTACCATATTTGCCAAGATTTTCAAAAAAATATCTTTCCAATATTCACTGATTTCCTTTTCATTAATACAGAATACAGGAGGTATAGGCTCTAATATAAACCAACACATAAGCCTTGGCGTATACACATTTAAAATTAAAGCAACTTCTACTTCTTGGTAACCTGGATACATTATGATGAGCAGGTGACAATTACAATAATTTATTAATGAGTTAATCATGAAAATTAGTTTGGGGCTTCTAGTGCTGTTTAAAATACAATCTAGCAGACACTAATAGATAGTTTTAAATACATCCATATTCCTAATCAATATAATTGTCATAAAACTGCAAAATATTTTTTTAATGCATACTTATAAAAAATTATATTTTCCTAATTATATCAGCAGCTGGGGGTCACTGAATATTAGTCCACAAAACACTTTTCACAACTAAACAAAAGCAGTAGTTAGATCAAAAATAAAAACATCCATCATTAATTTATTATTTGATTTGCAGAACATTTCATATTTATAACATTTTATTGCATTAAAGCAAACATGAAAGGTTTCATCGGTAGTACAATTTGAATTTGCATTACTACAAAAGGTGATCATTTTAATTGCTCCCTAATATGGAGGTGACTTCAAGATGGACCACCACACAGTGTGTAGGTTCTTTAATTAATATCCCATAAAACTTAATCTTTTCTTGTCCTTATCCAAGAAGACTAGAAAGTCTACCCATTTGTAGATGTCATTACAGTGGAACCCTGCTATAACGAAGGCCTAAGGGACCGGTAAAATTTGTTCCTATAACAAGGTTTTGTTATTTTGAGGTTCTTTTTTATATTTTTACTATTACACTATTTATACTGGATTAAAAAAAATTGAGCATTATACCAAGGATTTTGTAATAATAGTGGTTCATTATATCAGGGTTCCACTGCACAAAGATAGCTCCTCAGTTATTTGAAGACCGCCTGAGTGTTGGTCCAACCAGGGTTTGAACCTTTAGCCTGGAGACCAGCTGGCAGACCAGCACTTATCCAATTAATCTCAAGGCACCAGGTGATTTTAATTTTATTGTTATATCCAGTAAGATTTCCATATAAACCCCTTAAATTTATTATGCATGCAGCCATTTCACACTTTTTCTTAAAAACGTTAATATGAATACAGTCGAAACATACATGCATAATAAATGTACACTTACTTCAGGGATATATGGAAATCATACCTTATTTCCAACTAAAGCTTCGCAGCTCAGTTTATTACCTGCAGGTCATGAGACTGAGTTACTGAGGTAACAGTCAGTGCTCTGGGAGGAAGAGCGTCGTTTGTCTTCAGCATTTGCCAAGGGGGGCGTACTACTTCTGTCCTTGCGATTGTCTCATCAGCAAAACTGCTTGCACCATCACGGTTCCTCACCTTTTGTCTTGAAGCAACAGGAGGTTTACTTCTGGTTGAACTTAGTAAAAGAACATGAAGTGGAAGGATTTTATATGTTTGTCTCTTACAAATGGCAAATTATGGGGTCTTTCTGCAGGTACTGTCATCACAAAAGAAACAAAGGGACCAAACAATAGAGAGGCTTTATTGTTTGGTTGTATTGTTTCTTTTGCTGTAAGTAATCCATGCATCAGTACCTGAGAAGGAACCAAATTATGGAAGAACATGGAAACACTAAGGGTACTTACCATTTACATGGAAACAACGGAAATTCAAATGGTTCGCGCCGTTCCGTTTAGGAAGCTTCAGAAAATATGGGTCGTGATTCGAGGCGATGCAATTTTATACTATTTTTAGTCTGTTAAGCTGATTTGGATATACTTTGTAACGGGTCGTTCTCAGTTCTTCCACCACGTCAAACTTTATAGTTTAATTTTTATGCAAAAGATTTCTACCCGGGTGGTTTGTGTAAATGGCGAGCATGCTAAGTCAAAATTCCGAGATATTCTATCACTTAAATTGAACTTTTTCTTGGAAAGTCAGTTATAATCCCCTCAGGAGGAATAGCATATTATTCACACAGCATTCCCAGAAATAAAAGAAGAAGGTGAAGAAGCTAAAGGGCAAACTCTAACCATAACAATAATAATATTTCGCCATTTTAAATAGGACTGTTTCAATACCTCTCAATTGAAGATTTCCGTTTGATTTCAATATCGGAGTGCGTAATGCTCCAGGGTCTTTCAGAAGGCCTATGAAACGATACACAAGCACACTGCAATAAACCCTACAAAAAACGGTAGGATTTGAATGTTAAGCAAAAAAATTCTTACGCCTTTTCCTGGAGGGATGCAGCCTCCAAAGCGGTCGGTTCATTGACATCTTCGCTGTCCGATTCTGAAGATGAACTGGAAGAGCTTGACGAGCTCTTAGATATGGACAAAGTCTTCTTCAAGCGTTTCTTCCACTTTTCCATTATTCGATAAAAAGTCAAAGTAGAGTCTAAATTTGTTTATCGAATTCCTAAATAACCCTGAACGCCATTTTGTGGAACTTCCAGAACACTGCACGTTGCCTTGGCGCCGAGTCTCAGAGGGATTACCGCTGGCCGATAAGTGCTGATTCTTTGCGCGCAAAGCGCGCTAAACCAAAAAAATGTTGTGTTTATGTTTATTGGTTTGACTATATTATTCATTTGTTTATATAAAAAGGCTGTCACAAACTGTCGACCTTTTATAAACTGCATTTAAAAGAATTACTGAGAAAAACTGTATATTATTTTTGGATTCACATGGTTTCTTAGCGTTGATTTCTGCACAAGTTATTTATTAAAATCAAATGGGTTTAAAGTTTTAAATTGCGGACAAACCGAAAGTGTGGTACAATTAGGAACTCTTATTCCTTGCCGATTTTCCATGATAAAAAAGGTCATAAAATCAGAGAGAAAAACAATCGATTTTGAGGTATCTGAGAAATAGATCCTACGTCCCTTGTTTAGATTTTAATTTAGCTTTATAGTTCTCCGAGGATTTGTGACAGTTTAAGTCTCTTTTGTCTTTGCGGTTATCGATCTTTATAAACAACCAATGGGGCAGAAATTTCATAAATATTGAATTGTCCCACAACCAATGATAGAAGTGACTATACAAACAGCAATCTAAAATGTCTTTTGCTTGTCAATCAACTTCGGCTGCTGTGTGTACACAACTTCCGAGACAATATTAAGCGAGTACAGTGCTTCTATGACCATCATCTAGAACTTGAAAACTCTTAGAAACCTCCATTCAGGGCATAGGTTTTTAAATGGCTTTCGGCACGCATGGATGACATCATTCAGGGGCAGGAGCCGCAAGGTTTGTTCTCGAAGCGATCGTCGTCTAACATCTTGTCTGATCCACGTATCTTAGCGCACTTAAGGATAGTTGCCGAAGAAGCTCAAAGCTCTGATAAGGACCAAGATGAAGAATCCGAGTTACAGAACACAAAAAGAGAGCTTGGACTCAAGATTTCGGCATATAACAAGGGTAACCAACATGGAGCTTTTCGGTTGATATTGAAAGAGGTACGTAAGTGTTTTATCACGAAATATATTGTCGAAGGAATGCGCGGTTATTTGTCGTATGTTAATCATTTATACTACAACGTGCACCTTGTCGCCCGCCCGTGCCGCATTTAAAAATTGACAACAGTAACTTCCCAGTTAGGCATTAGGGGTTATTACAGTCAATGATCATCGCATTATTTCGCTGCACTTGTCGCTCAGTAGTTTAATTTTACGGATCGTGGAATCCTATTCAAGAGTGAAATGTCACAACAGAGTCTTTAAAGCCGTCAAGCGTGAAAAGGTAGAACTGCTTTTCGTAAATCAAATTAGAACTGGAGGATAAAAGTCATTTGGAATCGATTACTTCACGTGTGACGTTCTCTAGATAATATTTCGAACACATGACCATATACTAATTGTATCTTCTTTCGCTTTTAGGACCTTGGCTTCGAAGGTGCGTTACGCTTCTACTTCGAAGACGGCAAAGAAGAATTGACAAAAGCTTTACGCCTGACAAACAAAACATTAGTTTCGGAGTTGCTCCCGACACTGATTGAAAAGTTTAAGCCCGATTTGGTGAATTCCTCGGTTGAGAAAAAGGCCAAACTTTACGAAGTCTACGAAGAAGGTACCGTAATGTTTGATGTTTTATTTAATAAACATTCACGGAGCAGACTATGGCAAGCAAACACTGTCACTTGTGTATGGCGAAAAGATCGAGGACCCAAAAGTATTTTTTCAACAATTGTGGTTTGAGATTTACCTTAGAAGTTATTTTGTTTGGCACAAACTCGAAATTAACTTGGGAAAAATTTATTTATCAAATTCACGAATTTATTTATCAGATAAATGAATTAAAAGTTATAAAGCTCATGGTGGGGCTTTATAGTTAACAAATCAAATCAATTTTTCACACGAAATTAAAGTTTGTGGTGATTATTATTCTGTAGCTTTGGTTAAGTTTACTTTGAGTCCATTCCTGACATAGCACAGTTGACAATCTTTACTATGCTTTTGTGTATTCGGACACGTAAAAGGAAATGTTTGAAATTTTGGCGACGAGAGTCTTTGCATTTCAAACAGATCCGCTAAATCACAGAAAAGGAACTAAACGCCAGCATGACTGTGCTCTGCGTGTGTCATTGTAAGGCTGTAATTGAGAGTTGATGGGCGCACTAATAGTTTACAGTTAGTACATAGCACATTCGAGAGCAGTTAATTGGATTCTTGTAGTAAATAAATTTGACTTGGAACGGTATTTAATTTCTTTTATACAGTTTATAATGTATCTTTCTCTCTTATAGTGAAGTTTTTCTAAAGATTTTAACTTCCACATCAAAGAACATAAACATTAAATGTAATCTGGATGCTTTTACAACGAGATGAAATCATTTTAAGACAAATCACGCTCGAAAACTCTCTCATCCTTACACTTATTTACAAAAAACCGTACAATCTGCCACACAAAAGGTCAAATTTTAATAATTTCACTGATAAACTTAAGATCATCAGAATTTTCCATATGCCTACACAGTGATACGACCCAGATGCTTATGCTGATAATCACAATATTTTTACAGAGATTTTATATATTACCTTAACCAAAGCTGCTACTACATACAGAAACTATTTTCCTCATTTCTTTGATTTCCTGCTTTTAAACTTAAAATAAAAGACCAGTTGGTCAGGTTGTCTATGGTAGTGAAAGTTTGTCATAATAAATAAAATCTCTGGAGTGCTTATTGTGTTTAAAATAGTTGTTTTGTAAAAACGTATTAGATAAACAAAACAAACATCAAATCAATGCTGTTTCACTGATGTCCCTCAATGTCAGTAAATCACTACTCGAAATCCATTGTTGCCCATCAATATCAATGCATTTTCAAACACTAAGATTGCAGGCATAATGGGATATTCTAAGCCAGGCAGTATTGACCAACCATATAAAGTTATAATTTTTTTAATACATTATATTAGAAGTTGGGGATATGTACAAAGTAATAAATTACCTTGATGAAACGCACAGGGATTTTATAATATATCAGTTAAGGAAATTTGAATGAGTTGTTACATCAAGATTATCTGGATCAATATTATGGGAGAATGGGATTTCCTAAACCAGTTAATGGTCTCTGAATTGCAGAGACCATTTAGATTTTAACAAAAATGGACTACCCTTACCCCTAACCTTATCCTTACCCCTACCCAGTCAAACACTGCAATTTTGAGAAATTGTTAGCTAGTGAAGTAATTGATTCAATACTATCAGACTAATTTCCTTTACTCCAAGAAGTTTGTAAAATCAAGATTCCAATGTAGTTATTGCCAGTTTTTTAAAGAACACTTGAATCATGTTACCTAATCACTGAATAAGTATAAACTAAAGTTCTTTGATTCTAGTAGTCAATCTTGCTGGTTTTAAGAAAAATGTACCTCAGTGAAGGGAAATTAAGCTATGGACTACCACAGTATCCTAACTGTTGTTTGGTAACAATGGGCTATTGTTAACAACAATCTTCAGGGTATTTTACGTTACGAGGGATTTGTTAATCTTTGTTGAGTCTGAGTCTGTATGTGCAAAAAGTATTTGAGTGTATGAGAGTGGCTAGTTTAGCCAATTACAGATCAAATTTCTGTTCTCTTGCAGATGAAATTTGTTTAGATCCCTCTGATGCCCCTCTTGAAATTGCATTAAATGCCAAAAAGCCTCCAAGATTTGTTCTACGACTGGATATAAAGAAACCCCCTGAGACAGCAGTTTTGATCAATGGCACAGACAGCACAAGTAAGACAGTAGTACCAAATGGAACAGCCTTGAACAATCCTGATGCAAAATCCGTTCATCCAATTCCAAGCCCGAGTCCAAGTCCTTCAAAAGCAAGTGTTCGAAGCACTGGTAGTGATAACAGCTCTACGGGTAGTTCTGCTGGTCAGGCTTATAGTGCAAGAAATGATAATCCTTCCCCATTCCCTGTCAGAAATCCATTTACAAAGCCAAAATCTCCACCACAGGTTGCTAAGGCAGTAGAGGATAAAATGCCTTCATCATCAAGAGGTCAAAATGTTAGAAACTTTTTAAGTTCCCCTAGAAAGGGTTTTGGGATGTTTTTTGATGGATCTGGAAATCAGACAGATCAAAGTTCGCATGCTGCACAAAAAGCGGCCCGCACCAAGCACAAGAGGAAAGGATCTTTGGGTCGTATGAAAGTCAAGAAAAAAGATGCTGAAAATGCTCATACTGAACTGTCTACAGAGCAGTTGGCACCTGGCATTCTCAAAGTTTTTGGAGACCATGTTTCACCAGGTTCAAATTACAAAAGTGTTAGAGCTACAGAGATGACTACTGCTGATGAAATTGTTCAGCAGGCTCTTGAGAGATACTCACTGACAACAGAAAAGGCCTCAGATTATGTCCTTTGTGATGTGATTGGTTACTTTACAAAGAGAACCGGTAGCATGAATGCTAAAAATTCTCAGGAAGATGCTGATAAATGGGAAACTGAGTATGCCCGGGTCATCAGTGATAAGGAAAAGCCACTTGTGCTTCAGCAGTTGTGGAAGCCAATAGCAGGATTTTCCCGCAGATTTGAATTAAGAAAGCGAGCTGAAACTCAAGATTCCTCATTCTTTAAGCCACGTGGAAGTGTTGCTGTGATACGAGCTGCTTCCAGACGTGAAGCTCCTGTTCCAGCGAGTAACAAAGAGAGTCGTAGAGACACAGGAGCAAGTGACATGTCACAGACTTCATCGATTGGAGATCATTTTTCAAGCATGAGTGCAGAAGAAGGAGGAAGTTCTGGACGAGCCTCCCTAATTCAATCATCATTCACTGCACCTATGGACACACCTTATCTTCTTCTTCTGAAAGGTTCTAGTAATCACGATGACTTCCTGTACCACAGACTAGATGAGCAGTTAGCATTGGTTGGTCGTCCTGTTCATCATATCACCGACCAATCACCTGACATTCTTCTTTTTGCCCCTGATGTTTTACCTCAGCATTGTACCTTAAGCAAGAACATTGAGACATCAGCTCCCAGATTTGAGCACCAAGACTACAATGTAAATTTTGCTATATATATGGAACCTTCCCGAGGTGCTGATGTCTGTGTCAATGGTCTGCCAGTTAAGTCTAGTTCTAAACTTCACCCTGGAGACTTAGTATCATTTGGAAAGCATTACTTGTTCATGTATAAGGATCCCTTGCAAGTGGCCGACACATCAATGAAATTAACTTGGTTTAATAACTTGAAGCAGTTTTACAAGTGGCAAATGTCTGGATCAAAATCAAACACACCTGATTCTAGTGCAATAAATCCTGCAGACATTCCAGATGAACCTAGCAAAAAATTAAGATTGTCATATCAACTGCAAGATGAAGATGACCTGGTAGACATGATAATGGAAATTGTAGATTTGTCAAGTGATGGCTACAAGTTGACTCCATCATATTTATTAATTATGTGCATAGAACATTCTGCAAGATATCACACTGAACAACAAACAAGGCAACTTCTCATCAAGATTTCAAATGCAATTCAAACTGTTGCATCTGTAAGTTGTTCACCATGATTCTTTTCTTATCCCATTTCATGACTAAATTGCATCAAAGAGATTTTCTTTAAACATTGGGATTTTCTTGTTTAAAAATATTTATGCTGCTGTTTCCTTTACTTTTATATAGACATGTGAAAATCACCAAATAAATATAAAATTAAAAGCAATGATTATTTCAGTGATTGATTAGTCACTGAATGACCGGATAAACTAATTGGGCACAAATGGAGATGCACCTTGAGTGAGCAACCTCTTGCAAGGTGCATCCGTTCATTGTTAACATTCAAATTATCTATTTTTGTGATACAGCAGAGATTGATCTCTCTCTGTTACCTTGACTAGTGCTTTAAGGTTGTCCCTAGCCAAAGTAGACAGTGGCTTAAAAAAAGAGTAGATTTTCCAACCAAACTTGAGATATTTTTAGTCTAGGGCAAGCTGGCTAACCTAACAATGCAACCTTATTGTAAGGGGTGCCTTCCTCCAAGAGTTTGACAGAGGATTTTCCCTTGGGTTTTGGATTTAGTCTTCTTCAAATGTATCCCTAAAGGCTTTAAAGCGAAGCAAATGTTGAGTTATAAAACACTAGAATATCTGTTCAAGATGCCACCCTCTATAAATTTGAGACATTATGTTGCTATTGTAAAACTGTCTTTCTGCCTTGTTGTAGGATAAGACAGCAGAAATGTCCAAAACAATTGAAAGGTAAGGGATTATTAAATTATTGTATAAATCAATTATTATCATATTAAGTTTAAAAATCATTGTTTTACTCCTTAAAAATGCCTTTATTAAAGCTCTTTCATTTGCCATCTGTTTGTAATCAGTTTTATTCCTTGTGAACTGCAAAGTCATTTGTTGTAAGCTACAATAGCTAGTGATTATTTTTGGCCATTTATTTTTCCTTGCTTAAAGAAAGTGTCATTATCATTCATGTATTAAGGTATGTGAGTTCATCTTTGACAGAACAACAGTTCCAGAGAAAGCTTTAGAAGAACTTTTACCCCAGCTTAGACCAGTGGTGTTTTGGATGGCTAACTGTTTGGAAATGCTGCCATTCCTTCAGCGTAATATGTCACAGTACATCAAAGATCCTTCTGAAAATGCCCTTCAATGGGATGAAGCTTTACTCAATGCTGATGAGGAACTGCTGATGTTTCTTGAAGAAGTTGTCATTTATACCTTTCAGCAGACTGTATATCATCTCACTAAGGTACTTAAAGTAAATTTTATATCCCTTTGGATCGCGGAAGTGACCACTTGCAAAGATTTTATACTTCACTTGGCCAACACTTTGATTCTACCTCAATTAATTAATGTTGACTAGTTAAAGAGAATTCAAATTCACTCATATAGCCATTAAAAGCAAGATGAACTAAATTATTCTTTTTGCCATCCCTTTTTTATTTGAGTCATTTTCCTTTTTTGCACAGTTGCACAGATATGATTATTTTTTGGTTTACCATTAAATCAAGGTTATAATCTTGGCGGATCATGGGCAATGCAAACTATAAACTCATCTGAACTGATGGGAAATATTTTGTAGGTCAAAATGAAATTCAGGTTAAATTTTTTTTACCAAGATTGATTCTCAATTTGCCTTGTCTTTTAGCCCCAGGACCAATGAACAAAGGAAATTAAGATCAACCTCGGTTTCATCTATAACAAACTCATATGGTCGTGACCAAGTGAGGGTATATATCATTCCAGTTAGTTTTCTGTGAAATGAAAAAAAAAACTGATGCCTTCTTTCAGCTGATCAATAACAAGTTCTGATCATTTATCTCTTACATTCTCAACAGTTGTTTATTCCAAATTGTAGGAAACCAACTTTATAAAACTGTGAATAAGTGTGCTTTGAAAATCAGTGTCCAAGGATTTTTTGTTTAACAGACCTTTTAGAACATGCATATTATTGTTAAAGTTGCGGAACGTTTTTGTGATACTGCCCTGATGTGCTCATAAAGCATTATATAAATTTCATTTTAAGCACAAAGTACAAAGTAATGTTTACATTATTAAAAAGCGACTTTGATCGTTGGCAATATGTGTGCCTAAACATGTCATCGTCATAGCTATCACACGTGTTTATAACTTGGCACATCGTAGCCATTATGGAGCCTTCAGATGAACCGAATTCGCATAAGCCTCTTATCACAACATATATCTTTACAAAAAAAACAACAACACATTTTTATTGAAAGTTAACTATAAGCTTAAGTAATTGCATAATCTTCCCACCCGCAAATAGCCTAGGGACTAATGGGGAGATGTATCGAGTAGAGTGACAATGGGGACACTTGCAAATGTATAAAACAAATTTGTTAATACACGGGGGGTTTCTATATAATCGTCTTGAGATTGCAAAATAAAGAAGTAAATCCTTAATCTTTTTTGCTAAAAGGTGATCTCTCTAGCGCTCTATGGAATAAAGAATAGAGTTCCAAATTTGAGAATCGATTCTACTGATATTTTATGGACATTTTATGTGCAGTACACTTGTGACGGTAAAATTTTTACATAGTGAGTTAGGGTCTGTTTTGCATTTTGTTCTTGTTGCTGACAAAAATGGAAAAGAAAGTGAAGTCATGAGGACTGTGTTGAACGCCCGAATTGCATGTAAAGAGTGGTGTTTTTAAAGTCTTACCTTTTTAGTGCTTACGGTGAATTTCTTGGTTTGTCAGGTTTTGTACATTGCTCTTCCAGCCATCTTGGATACCAACCCATTCCAGGACACAGACGAGGATAGCGACAAGAAACCACAAGAAGTAGAAACAGTCATTAGCATCTTTCAAACTACGTACGATGTCGTGAAAGCTTATTCTGTCCACGATGACATAATTCACCAACTTTTCGCTTACCTGTTCTTCTTCACAAATGCTTCCCTTTTTAACACGCTGATGGAGCGAGGGGCTGGGGGCAAGTTCTACCGCTGGGCGAAAGGAGCGCAGATACGAGGCAATCTGGATTTGTTGGAGAGCTGGGCGGCGCAAGTGCAACTTCAAGACGAGGCTACTGAGTATTTGAACAGACTTTCTACTGCAGCGGATTTGTTGGCCACGCCCAAAGTACAACTTTTACAGGTTAGTGCCTTGTCACGTTTGCCAAGTGAGACTGTATTAACATTGGGAGCCTTAAGATCTGAGGACGGCGACGGCGGCCAAAACGTTTCTGAAAAAGTGAATTCGCATCCTTTTTCCATATCTTAATCGCGATTACTCCAACCCACTTACTTTGTCAAATGTAGGCAAACCCTCCTGAAGTTGTCTTAAGAACCATATCCAAGCTCAGAAAGAGAGAAAATTTCGTCGTTCCTTGTTTTAATTACGCCCATTACATGAAACGTGAAATTAGGCATTTTCACGTCGTAATCGTGCAGTGAATGCAGAGAAATGAACAAAAAAGATTGAATGTTGTTTAGCTTGTCTAAAGCTATTGTCGTGAACCGACCGGTTTGCCCGTACGTGTAATTGGTAAACGACCTTTATGCCCTGAGCTTGGCATGTTCAAACAAAAATAACTACAGGTCCAGTTTTTTTTTTCTTTTCTGAAAAAAAAATTGTTTAACGTGTTTGTAGGCTGACTGGATGACAATACGGCGGGACTTCCCAGCACTTAACCCTGCTCAAGTTCAACAAATCCTTGGCGAATATCAACTTGGTCCAGGCAAGTCTCGACCAAGGGGCTGGTTCCCACCGCCGGAGGAAGTAGAACCAGCACTAAGAACAGGTAGGTTAAACCAGCGGTGGTGAGCGGTTAGGTATGCCTACCGTGGTTAAAGCAATTTCCTGCGCTATTTCGGGTTATGTTTATACATATAAGGTAAGCACTGAAACTCAAGTTTGTTTTCTGTCTTACTCGCCGAGTGCCTTTTTCGGGAGAAATTTCATATCCGCTCTTTTGATTGGCCGTTTTTGTCTTGAAACTCAGTAACCCGAGCGAGAGACTCAGTAACCCGCGATAAAAATCTCGGTAGCTGTGGCAACGCGGTGGCTTATTTTTTTACATTTGCATGCTTTGTTGTTGTTTACAGCGGACATCCTTCTGAGTTTTTCGGAGCATCCTCCGCTAAAACTACCAGCTGTGGGGTTTGTTTTGGACTTGGAAAATGGGCCGACGGATCAGTCATTCGACGACTACCTTGAAGCCATCAAAAAGGCGATCAATCCAGGTAATGACCGTTTTTATGCTAGAGACGTTAAAGTCGTCTTAAGGCTAACGTCTAGTATAAAGACGGTAAATAAGGCAGACGACTTTAACGTCTTCTAAGTGCGTCCGAACGACGCACTTAACAGACGACTTTAACGTCTCAGACGTTAAATGCGTCTAGACGACTTTAACGAATCAAAACGAAATACATCAGTCTTCTACTTGCACTTTAAACAGTGTTAGGCAGTGGAACCTCGATTTAACGAACCCCTATAACGAAGTCCTCGGTATAACAAACGATTTTCTTCAGCCCGGCCAAAATTACAGTACAGTGGAACCTCGATATAACGAATATATAAACCAAGGGACTGGCAAAATTTGTTTGCTGTACCGAGGTTTCGTTATATCGAGGTCCTTTTTCATATATTTTACTATTACTGGGGTAAAGAAAATTGTTAGTTATACCGAGGACTTCGTTATATCGAGGTTCCACTGTAAAATGTAAGGAACGGAACCTCGATTTTACGAAATCCTCGTTTTATTAAACGAATACAGTATATCCACAAGCGCAAACATAAAATATGAAACCTATTAAATCCTCTTTCAAATTTGAGCGATAAGTGAAGCAGTCGCACAAACAAATTAAATACCAAGAAAGCGACGAACTTTAGCTTGTCGGTCCTTGGCTATGCACTGTTTTGCGTGCCAAGATGGCGTCTCGTTTCACGACATTTTCTAAAGTTGAAATTTGATTGATAAAATTTATGTGTACAGTAGTTAAGCAGTTTTGTTTGCTTGTTTTTGAGTTTCTAGTGCCGTAGCTATATATAGCTCGGTACTGAAATGTTATTGCAGTAATTTTTCAGATCAGGAAATGGTCGGTTTTGTAAATTAATTGCGGGCGACAAGAGGAGCCCGCAATCCTAATCTCCAGGTTGTTATTACGCAGGTGTCTCATGTATGTAGCCAGTATTCGTTTGAACTTCCAGTCTTCCACTAAGAATGAATGGCATGCAGAGAACGCAATTTGATCACGCCCGTTTGGACCTTCTATCACTCGTAATCCGATCACGCGTGTTTTGATTATCTGTCACGTGAAACTTGCGCAAAGCATAGCGATGGAGCAAAAGCATTTTGTCCTTCGATCGTTGTCGCCCGCACTGCGTAACCTTTGGTTATTACTAGTTGTTAACTATACGTCGATATAACGAACGTTTTGGTGGTTTTCCCGAAAATTCGCTAAATGGAGGTGTTCGATATAACGAACCCTCAATACAACGAACCAATTTCCCCAGTCTCTTGGCACTTTGTTAAATCGAGGTGCCATTGTAGGAAGGTATAATCAGCTGAGCTACAAAGAAGGGATACTTAGGGATTGCCCAAAATAAATAGTCCCCTTTTGGAAACTAATTTTTCCGGCTCTGTCGGTAGACTTCATTGAAACTAGCGGTTCGAACTCTTTGAATTCCTTTATCTGACTGATCCGTTTTCGTCTTCAAACTGAATAATTTTCAGGGCATGGTACAACAGAAGCAGACGTGTCAAGAGTTAATGGATTAAACAGGTTAGTAAAATCTTAATGAGGGAAGAAAGGACTATTGATATCAAGTTAGCGTTACTGAACAAAAGTGAAGCCTCCACGAGGAAAATCTAGACGATTTTACCGCGTGTACGTGTTGTTCGTGCAGTTAAACTGCTTTTGAAAGAAAAATATCACAACATATTAAAATGAAACATCCCTGGGACTATAAAAAGCTTAAAATCTGTTGCCTCAAAACAACGATATGCGTTTGGTAATTGATCGAACACGAGCAAAACCAGCCAACTAACTGAAAAAAAGTAGTTTCACTTGTTTCGCAGTAGGGCATCCTTCATTTTCGAGGCAATGAGGTTGTCTTCTTTTGGGGATATTTTTTGGAAAACAAAAAAAAAACACATGGAAGAACTGCTTTATTCACCATATATAAGCTAATTTGGTTGTGACTAGAATGGACACCCCAAAATCAGGTTGTCATATTTACTCAAATACTTGTCAGGAGCCGGTTAATTTTAACGTACTTTACATGGCATTGATCATTATCAAATCATTATGGCATTGATCATTATCATTATCAAAGCTAACCGTTTTTAAGAGAGTGCTTAACCCTAATCACTGTACTTCGGTGCTAAACCCTGTATTCCACCCTTTTCCCTGCACAACAGTCTCTAACTCTGATTTCTCCACTTTTCTCGAATATGTTTCTCTACGAGGTGTATATCGTCGGGTAATAAACATAAGCTGTCCAACCAGGTTTTAAGGGAACCATTGTAGTTACAACCTATATAATTTCGGTGAGTGCAAACAGCAGTTTTTGTCAAATGGAAGGCTTAGTCTCACCCTTCAACTGAATGTGTATTCGTATAAAATCTTTGCAGAGTTCAGCAACCAGAACCGGAAGTTAGTCACTCGGAAGTAATTCAAACGTCATCGCTTTCTCAGAATGCAGATCACGTGCCAGATTTAGTGGTCTCCGCCCCAGCCTCCCCTAAATACACTACACCAGAGGAATACGTTTTTGAGACCGTCGTGTCTGATTCTTCTGCGCTGACAAAAGGTGTGTACATTACTTGAAGTTCAGATAGCATCTTATTTAGCGCTGCTGTGAAGTGTGGTCCCGCGCGTGTGCAGACGCCTACCATTTTCCTCTGCTTTACCGCCTGAAGCAGAGGAAAACGAAGAAAAAATGAACGGACCCAAATCGAATCTCTCAAAGCTAGCGGCTGAATTCTGTGATGGTGCGTCAGCTTATAAGGGCGAACTTTGCTGCCGTTTCTGTCTATGTATGATCTCATCTCTCCCACTCAGACCAAAGATAGCATAAGTCAGATAGACCATGGCCCCGTGGCCTACGTCCCCTACTCTTTTCGAACAATGTCTTGGATTTGTTCCTTTACGTCCCCAATTAACTAACTGATACGAACGATAAAGGAGACGAGGCCAACGGCTTAACGTCATTGATCATCTGAACTGAGAAAGGTTTCTATCTTACCCATTTTGGTTGGTTGGTTGGTATTCTGGCCGGGGTTTGCGCTCCCCCGCGCTTCTTAACTCTCTTAGGGCATGAATGAAAGTTCCTTTTAATAAACCCTAGTGAGCTATTAGCTTTGTTCTTGACATGCAGGTTATGTTCCTTCCAGTTCAGAGACTTAGACAGGGTAACACCTAATTAGGGTTGATGATCCACTGCCTCCAGGGTTCACGTAGCATAGTAGAAAGGATACAAACGCGCGTGGCTTTTGGTTGGTTAAGCGAACGCTCGGGTGAAAAATCGTCATGCCCGAGAACTTTCTAGAAATCAATCGATACTTCGCTCTGACGTCATACTATAACACGATTGGCCAATCGAACAATGCTCTCTCCATATTAGGGTTTTCTTTGGCGGGAAAACGAAGAGGGCATGTTTTGATCTTTTCGTCCATTGGCTGATAAAACAAATAACGAACACTTTACTTACAAGGTCATACGAAAATCGCTCTATATTGATGTGTAATAGGGCTTAGTGCTCTTTGGACCCTGAGGATATAACACTTGCCAGATTTGGCAAATGCAAAATTAAGGCAATTACTCTTTATTGTTAGGTCTAAGGTAACGTGATTGCGTGGCAAACTTGTCCTACTCAGTTTCTGTCTCATCTAATTTAGAGATATCCGTTTGTGTTTTCAGACGAAACCGTGCTCCCAGAAGCGGCAAAGGCACCCATCCCTGTCGAAAAAAGGGAAACACCTCCGATCAAGCACGAAGTTAAAGCGAAAATGTCAGATCCGACACCAAACAGGCGGGTAACACAGGCTGCCAAACGCCCGCTATCTAGATTGGTCAGCGGACCAGCAGGCCCAGGTCCCAAGCCTCGACCTGCCAGAGCGAGTTCCCCCGCTAATCCTTTGCAGAGTCTTGATTCCATGGGGTCGTCTTCTGGGGACTCATCTGTGGGTCCTGTCAGAGGACTTAACAACAAAGAGCCTAGAACCTCAGGTTGGTAAAAAAGAGTGTCTTTATTTTTCGACGTGCTTATTGTCGGAATTGACTGATTCGAACAGTACATTGGGCTTCAGCGAGGCAGCCACTCTTGAAGTAAAGTGTCGTCTTCGCTGATGAAAATAACTACTGTTGATATTGGATAATATCAATAGTGACGCTATTAGTTACAATTTTTTTTCAACTCTTTCCCAGTTCACAAATTAAATCTCTCGTTGTTGCTGCTCTTTAGGAGGATCAGCTGTCGGAAAGAGGGATGAAAACCAGAACGTGGGGAGAGCACCCTCACCTTACACGAACGACAACTCCAAATGGATTGACGTGACGCCCGCCGTCACACGCGACGCCGTGAACAATGTAAACGGGTTGTCCGTACTTCCGGTAGATGACGTGGAAACGAACGAAGAGCTGGCCTTGCAGATAGCAGTGGATCCGACAATTGAAACAACAAAAGAATTCGACGAGAAGAGAGCACTACAGAAAGCCAAACTTTTAAGTCGGTTGAGGAATGAGTCCGATGTTGATCTTGGAAATGATGTTGCACCAGCGAGCACGAATGGCTTCACAACCAAGTTAGAGGGCATGCGCGAAGATGATGACCGGCAAGATGACGTGTTTATTGTCGAGTTAATGAAGGGGGATGATGGAATAGGCCTAGGATTGATTGATGGTCTGGTAAGTTTCAAGTATTCTGGGTTATGTTGTTTGCTTGCGTTTTGCGGTTTCCAATAAGTCGTGCAAAGTAGCCCTAAACTGTTTATATTGCTTTAGTTTATTGCAAGGATACACGCGGAGTCTCGCAATTTGTGCGCAAAAGTGGCCCACAAATTCATTTTGATAACATGTTGAGCGATTCCCAGTAAGTCGGCTTGCTCATGAGTGATGCCCCTGAAACGTAAATAATTGGAGTTGGTCTGGATTTGATAACATAGTTTCCGTTTGTGATGATCACCAATTTATTTGCGGAGGCAGCGTGGCCAAGCGGTTAGAGCGCTTACCTGACCGCTACCTGGATTTGCTCTCGGTGGTCCAAATCCTTGGTTACGCTCGTGAAATAGCCAACTAGTTCGCCTCCTACCAGTTGGGATTTGTAACCATGTTATGTTCCATTTAATAATTTGTTTTATTATCCCTGAAAAGAGATAATGGGAGAGGATACTTAAAGCATGATTATCATTATTTTCTTTGTGCCAGACGGCCGACAGAGGTGTGGCACTCATTGCATAAACCTAACGTCAGACGTAACAGCTGGCGTCTGGCGGAATAATCAAGAGTTTGACTAGGCTGGACGTTTTTCAACATAACCCTTATTATTTTATGAAATAAGTTTTCTTTTTCTCTGTAATCAAGTACAAGTAAGCCCTGTAGTCAACCCGCTATATCAGACCCCCAGCTCGATGAAGGGAAGAGAGGGGGGGGGGGGGGGGGTGGGGGTGATCTATTGTTCCCGAACTGCTTACTTCTCGACTCAGGCGGGGTAGAAAGTGGCATTGACAATGGGATCATTTTAAAAGAGTCCCTGCGAAACCAAACCAGCGCCCTGTGGTCAATCTGTGGTCAATCTATAAGAAACTGTTTTCTTCTTTACGTTCAACATGTATTTTTAGTACACACCACTGCGATCTCCAGGGATTTATGTACGGACGCTTGTTGCAGGAGGACCAGCTATGAAGGTCAGTTGCGTTACTGGTAATATCCATATAAGAAATTCTTATACCTTTTCCCAACACACCACTATACATTGCAACCGTGTGTGTTATTGGCTGTTATCCCGAGGAGAAGAGGGGCGGCGGGGTGGGGTGGGGGAGGGGGAGGGGGTTCAATTAATATATGTCACCAATGATTATAGATATTTGCCGGGACGTGAGGACTGTTTTTAGGAAACAGGGTGGGTAGAAAATACTACGTGAATTTCAAGGGAAAACATGCTGATCATTGGCTTTTATGCTATTTTCAGGACGGCCGACTCCGTCTCGGTGATCGTATCTTGGCGGTGAACGGAACCAGTCTTGTTGGAGCAGATTACCAAAGGTACGTCTTTCCTTAATAGACCAAAACCGCAATTCACCATATTCACATTGCCCACCTTGTTTAGTTCTCCCCAAATTTTGCATAAGTATTTTTTTGATTTCTCTTGGGAAGACTTCAATACCGTAATACCCAGGAGAAATTGGAAGCAACGGTTAAGCAAACTTTTGGGTGGTAAACAAGGTGTATTATGGGTAGTTTGAAAATAGTGAATGGTGACAGAAGAGAACGCTCTGGGATAATTCAAACAAATGAAATTGCAATTTTAAATTATCTGTGCTTTTTGTTTGTCTTGACCCAATCCGTTTTACTGCGTTTTGTACTACGTGGGTCGGCAGGCATTCTAGCGTTTCCCATCGCTTCCCTTTCCAAATCAAGGCTACCCCCTCGCACGACCTGATCCCCACAAGCAGAGAGTAACGATGTATTTAAAGAATGTATTTGTTTTGTTTTAGTGCAATGCAGCAGATCCGGCAGTCAGGAACTCATTTATCCTTCCTGGTGGCGAAGTCTGATATTCACGTAGCAATGAAGATCACTGCTTCCAGTTGCTGATAGACAGATAACTGTGAAGACAACCTGCTGACCACTCTACAACTCGATAGTGGCTATTTTGTCCGTCATGTCAAAGAATAGATTTATTATGGACGTTTTTATGTCTCCGTAGTTTTCGAGTGTTTCTGGTCGAGTTCATATCATTGCATTTTTTTACCAGAGGTTTTTTACTCACAATAGCACATTTTTTTACCGCGTTTTTTAATTTTACAAGAGTGTTTATTTTACAAGTGTACATGACATTTTTAATTCGTGATGTGACTTGTCGAATCGTTTCCTGACATTTTATATAAATTTCATACGATCCACGGTTGTTTATACTTCATAACTCGAAGAGAAGACGCATAATATATTAATGTGCGGTATAATTTATTATTCAGCACTTTGGAAGTGGATTCCACATCTAGAGGGAAAATAAATTGATTCAAGGTTATTCCTATACTCTCTACTGGGCTTTTCTTTACTATAGCCTACTTAGAGCATAAGCGTGTATAATTTCCCTGGAGAGTTTTTCCAAAGTGAACAACGTGCATTCATCTTTTCTTTGTTCCTATTCCTATACCTTGCGAGCAAGCCCTCCGTTTTATATTGCGAGCAAAGCAACCCCTAGAGCGAGCGGCGAAACTTTTCCCCTCCCCTCGCACTCGCGTAGTCTTTCGCGAGCTACTCTCGAGTGATTTCTCGTGACTTCCCCAAGTGGAGAGCTTGCTCGCAGGCTATAGCCTGCAAGTGTGTGAAGAGAACGGGAAAGGGGAAATTAAGGCGCTCGAGAACGAGGTGGGCACGCGAGGAAGGGCGGAAAGGGAATTTACCGCCTTTCCCCTTACTTCTCCTTTAATACTTCATGTTCCCGCGCGCCATATGATATCCCACTTGACAGTGTTGTATTACACTTGAGCCTTCCACATTGTGTTCAAATAGCCTTATTTCTGCTCCACTACGCAGTACAACATGAATAAGAAAAACCATTAGGTTTATTTTGGCTGTTTTGGCCGAGCACCGCAGATATAACAATACGTTATACAACAACCTCTATTACATTCAAACATGTGGTGAAAAAACTGGAACAGAGCTGAGCGACAGTTTACGCAGAATACTGTCAGAACAGAGGCCAGAAAAAACCTGCCGGAAAAAACCCCAGTAGGGAAAAAAAACTCGGCAAGAAATCTGGGTAGGATCCATGGCTCATGCTCTATGCTCATGCTCTTCGGCCGTATGGCCGAAGGCTATACGGCTGGAAGGTCTTTGCCCTTATTTACTAAACATGTATTCCAACAAAGCATGGCAAAGTCTAAGTAACTTTAGGAAACGCAAACAAGCTAAGAAACCCCTGCGAAATTCGAACTGTCACTAGTAAATCCAATATATACTAAAACAAATAAATAAATAATAACGTGAGCTAGACGGGGTGTCGGCCTAGAATGCTTTTCCACGTGATAAGCATCCCTTTTATAGCACTCCATTCTACCCATACTGCACTTCAACTGTCCCAGTCCTCACTGCTCCCGCGCGGAAATATTTCATTTCCGGCTAATGCGCATCCACTCAAACGCCGGAAATTCCATTTTTTTATGCGTAGGTTTTTGGCTAGATCCCAAAATTGAAAGCATCCTGCAAATCCAGTAATGCTCTGATGCCCTTTCCAATCTCGCGTGTCTGTAAAGTAGAATATCGGTTTTGAACAATGTACAGGGTAAGTCGTTTAGCGCTCTATGGTTTGTCTAAGGCCCCTTTTATAAGGAGAAAACTTGTCCCTGGTAGAAGGGTCACTCGCCCACCCGAGCTATCCTGGGCGAGTCAACTCTTCATCTATTTCCTTATAAAACGTGGCGAACCATTTACATGAGAAACAAAAAGTTGGCTCCGCTATAAGGGTGAGCCGCCTAGCCGGGGAAACGTTTTACCATATCATGAACAGTCTGGCCCGCCCAGCCGGTTCAACTTTGTCAAGACGAGACAATCGTAGCATGCGCGAACTTTTTTTTTTAATATTGAAGCTTATTGTTGATAAGTACAATACAACGCTGTTGGCTCGGGCAAAGGGGTCAAGGTTTTTCTCATGTTCAGGCCTGCTAAAGGTGACTCGGCTGGGAGGGTGATCCTTCTCATACATTTCTTAGCCGTTGTTGCACGACCGCGACATGAAACTTCCTAATTTCACGCGCCCGCTTTATGGAGTAGGCGAGCTCAACACAAAAATTTTGTTTTTCTTTTTCTAAACTTACATACGGTTCTTTCGGATTTAACCCAGAGCCCAGAAAATTTTGCCAACATTTGACAAATTAAATGAAATCACAAAAGATCGATGAAATTTGAAACAGTGCGAATCCACTTTTTAAGTGACGGTTTGGTTTATTGTCATCCAAAAATTTTGCTATTATGGCAACGTGAAGTAACGACTTCTCCTCTCCATTCCACCGTGGAGATAACAAATATTCAGTGCATCCTAGCATAGCCGCTGGAACTCCTCCGCTTCTAAAGGCCAAGAGTGATGTCTTAGTAAGGTCCTTATGGGGAACACCTGATTGTTGGTGCTTTAAAAGGTTCGTTTTAGTTGGATTTAAAAGAGGTCCGACGGGCATTTCCGGTTTGTTTAAAGCAGCAGCATGTATAATTAAATTAGGCTGATTTAGCAACAGAACAGGAACGTCAGTTGACGACGCGCGCAAATCAAACAACTGCCTTGACCAATGGCAGAGCGACAAATTGGGCACCAAAGTTAAGTCCTTCCCACACGCTTTCCCGTCGTCAAATGACGTTCCCTTTCTGTTGCTAAATCAGTCACTTAATCCTGTGCGTCAAGAGGTTTCCGGAAACAAAGTCGAGGACATTAAACAAACAAAACTGGTATCAGCATTTATTTAAAGGAAACCACATCACAAATAAATCAACACTTACAAGTATAATAACCTCGTGACCAAAAAAACTAAAACAAACCTCAATGACAAACCAATTTGAACAGAAAAACGTGGCAAAAAATACAAAAATAAAACACACTTAAATCCCCATGGAAAGAGGATTCCCTAACCATTGGTGATAAGTAACAATTCAAGAAAGCTTTTCAGTTTTGGGGTTGCTAAGCAAAAAGCAAAACAAAATAACAATTTCCTGACCGCTGTGATCATGGTCTTTGGATGAAAATGTTAGTGTCATTGGGCAGGCCATTACGTACTTCTGCAGTGAAGTGGGTAAGACAAGCGAAAACATAGAATTTCCCCCAGGCTAAGCTCAATTCCATCCTAAAGATATCTGTTTATTCAGTTCAGCATTTATTCCGCCACTTTTCATTCTACCTCCGAATACAAGTGTGCTGTTTTCATTCTGGCTAAATTAAACTGATGTTCATCTTTACTGTTGGCCGGAAGTAATTTCCTGTAGACCACTGGGGACAATTTAATAAAACTTTTACAAGTGTTGTTTTCAGATTCCAAAACAAAGGCTACACTCGTAAACTACACTTGTAAAAGTTTTATTTACCTGACCCCTCTTTTAGTGTAAAATCATTTCCAAGTGTCTTTGTCATAGCCTGGGTACAGACGCCCCCTCCCAGGGGAGGGGGGCGTCTGTACACAGGCTACTTTGTCACGGTAAGGTCTTTCCTTAAATTACTACAATGCTCTTTACAGCGCATTATTGTTTAGCCTCGTGTTCGTAAGGAGCCAATGGAATGTCTTCACGGAACATTCACCAACTTCTCCATTAAACTTCTCCATAATCTCCATCATCAGCGCATGCATAAACGAACACATCAGTGCAATGTTGACATTGGTCCTTGAGTGTTTTGGTTCTGAAGCCTGCTTTGCTTTAGTTAGCGTGCACTCTTATGAAATCCTCCGACCGAGATTTAGCTGGATTTGGAAAAAACACAAAGCAGGCTTCAGACCCCCTCCCCTCCCCTCCCGTCCCCCACAAATAAAGAGAAAAGAACCAACACTCCACAAGGACTACTATTTTTACAACAACGTAGAACGTTTCATTGCATAATTCTGCACTGAATATAAAAATTTGAATCTTGACTCCTCCTGAGCACAAACCAGACTAAACATGCACTTATTAAGAATAAAATATTCCTGGGAAACACTTGTTGTCAAGGAGTTACAAATCTTTATGACGTACAGTCAGCGTGATATTTCACCGTAACAAAAATATGTTGCACCTCCTATTGAACGTTCTACTTTCGTTCGTTTACACCCACAATAGTCATTTAGCGGACCGATTAATCAAAAACAGACGGTTTAAAAAAATAGAGTGAATGAGACCTATGTAAAGTGGTTGTTGAGATAAACGCAACATAACAAAGACGGCAGCCAGTGCCATAAAGACAGGATTGGAACTAGCCAACCCAATGGGAAATAAGTCCAAGCAGTAAGTTATGTCCTCCAATTTTCAAGGTTCAGCGATAACTTTGGCTTCCACATGACCATCGTCAAGTCATGACACACGTCAGACTATCTGGCCAATTACAGCAAAAAAAAACCAACACAATGAGCCAATCACGGTGAAGCGCGGGAAATTGCAGATGCAAATGTGGAGTAAAGCCAGAGGCGGGAAACTCGGAATGCTGGCAGAGAAACAAAACGCAAGTTTGGTTGTCTTTGTGCGCCTGCCTGGTCGACAGAGTACAGTTCCTCGGATTAGTCTTAATACGCTACATCCAGTAAGACGTGGCAAACGAAAAATAAAATCAGTATGTGAAATAATAACTGCTCAATGCTCTGCGTACACAATGGAAGATTCTTAAGACAGCCAAGTAAAGGAGACATCGGTGAAAAATAAAAGCCGTCAATTTTTACGAAAAGGAAGAAATTAATGAAACGTTGCTCTCATCGTCACTGAAAAAAAAAGAAAAAAAATCAAAATAAGTCGAATATAGCAATTTGCACTCTCAAATTCATCTATTCCGATAGAGTCTTAAGCCGGGAAAAGGCCATAAGGACAGCGTATGAAACAGACATGGCTTCTTGTGCAAACTAGAGGCGTTCCTGTAGTTGCGTTCCTGAAAAAAACAACCTCGCACTCTATACATACAACAACCATCCGTTACCTACCTTGTGCGTTGAGCAGAATATCGTAAAATTGTCCTCAACGAAAGTGCAACCTATTAAATAACAAAAACAGAAAAAAAAAATCAAATAAACGAAAGCTGGATGACCTAATCAAATAAAAACTGAAACAAGCCGTAAGGCCGGGTTTCAAAATCTGCCTTCTCTCTCACGGTCTAAACCCCACCCACCCCTTCGCCCTCCAGTCCGCCCTCATTGCAGCTCAAGTCCAGTTGGTTAGGAACTGAGGGTGCTTACCACTTACACAAACTACAAGGGTGGAAATCAATCTTGTGCATACACATAAATTTATGAAATTTGGCGGGCCGGAAGAGTGGCCCGCTGCAAAGTACATCTACATCTGCAGAACGGGCTGAAGAGAGTAGAAAAATTGCATCGCCTCAATTTACAGCCCATATTTTCTGAAGATTCCCAAACGAAATGTCGCGAACCATTTGATTTTTCAGCCGGCATTTGCGGTATTTCCATGTTATGGTGGTTGTTTACCATTTCAACAAGTTTCCGGAAAGTCCAGTTGGAAAGTAATGGAACATGACTATTTTGGGCGTCCCAGCCGAACATGTCCGGCAGCAACGGAACATCTGAAAAGGTAGTCCTTTTTTTCCGGACGGAATATTCCAAACGGAAATTCGTGTTCCATTTCTTGAAAGACATCTTTGATGACAGTTTCAGGCGTTCTCGGTCGTTTTTACTGGTAAATGAAACTGTTTTGTACAAATGGTAAACGCGACTGAATTTTTGTTACCATTTGCCTAAACCGTGGACCGACCGGTTTGTCCGTGTAAATGGTAAAAAACCGGTAAGTAACCATAGTACCCTTTCCTCAATGTCATGGATACTTCTGATATCCAGGCACAGATCACATGTAACAAAAGAAACGAAGCAAAAAGTACAAATCACAACTAGGAAGACTTTGGCCTCTATACAGAGACAGCGTTTTCACTCATAAAGGACTGGTTTTGGAAACCAACATGGCGGAAATGACGTCATGAGACAAGCCTCTGTATATAGCACAGCCAACAGGAACAATAATAAAGACAGTCACCTGAATCTCTTGCACAAGCAAAGTGATACATTTTAATACATCCTCGTTTGAAGCAGACCAGCGTGGCACCAACTTCGGAACACTTCACGCATTTCTGTTGGAAAGAAAAAAATCACAAACAATTATATCACACAGGAGTTAATACTGACGACTCGCATAAAGCAAAGCACGATCGAACCTCTCCTTATAATCACCCTTCTATATTAAAGACATATTTTATAACCTAATTGTACGGTAGACATACACCGCAAACAGGAGCACAAACAAACGATAGCCACAAATTTTATGGGACATAAGGAGGCGCAAAAGCGTAAAATGCCAATTGCTACTACCTTTGGTACCAAATCTGAACCAATGGGGCGGACGACACGAGTTATGCCACGTTATGTCGTTATTCATTGTCTTAATACGTGAGCATACCCTTGGCCCATGAGAAAAAAGACAGTAAGTACAACGTCTGACTTTAATATTGTGATTAGTTAGGAAGTTTAATTTTATTGTTATGCATACGACCACATCAGTTTTGCTGAATTTTTAATCGTGTTTAAATAAATGCTATTATTATTATTGTTGTTGTTTTTGACACTGCAGCTCCTACCGCTCTGTATGTTGTCAGTCAATTGTATTCCTTGCCGTTGAGTAGGTCTTTAAAATATACCGAATCATTCTGAAGATTTTCGTACATATTCCATACAGTAGGTAGGTCGATTTACGCAGCTTTGATCAAAACATTCGCAGTTACGATGATTTTTTTTAAACTAGAAGAAAAGATTTGATTAGAAGTGGTAATTTTTCCCTATTTCGCTCGCACTTTTTACAGTTCATTTTATTAGCCGGAAAGCAAGCCGATTTCTGTTATCGTCCATCGTTCGGCTGATAAGCTAGTTTGATTCACTCGTTTGCATTGGGAAACTTGCTTGTTTGTGGACTGAGTCTTATTCTCCCAAAGTAATTTATAACTGGCAAATCGTTTTCAGTCAAAGATTTGTGAATGATAAACTCGTGTCTGGCAAACTCTCCAAGTGTTTATATATACACAGCTATACGCCTCTTATAACGTCATCCGCACTTAACGAGTGTCTTTCGGTCCACATCTTTAAAAACAGCTGCTCCACAGAATGTCACTTCAGGAACACACGTAACACAAGAGTATCGAAGTTTGACTGTACAATAAGTGTCACAAAATCAATCTAAGCGGTCCCTTCGGGAATTTTCTGTTTTACATCATCCTAACCATCTCTTACCACTGGGCGTTTAAAATAGGAACGTCATCATTACCCAACGATCCCATGTGGCCCCTGTTCAAGCAATCGCGAATTTACTGACTGCATATTTCAACTGTTACCACTTTCCTATATATACGCGCGAGTTACTAGGCTGCCTTCTTGGGATTTGGTCTTCTAGGCGAAATCCCTTCGGGGTCATTAACAGGCTGTATACGCAAATTGAATTCGGTCAGCAGGGTGATCTCTGCGTCCACGCACCAGTGCCATCTCATCTCGGGTACGTACCCAACCAAAACAAAGGCCTACGGAAGAAGTTCGTGACGTAGGATTGCAGAGATGCGTGAAAAGACAAGTAAATGAAACAGTTACATGAGAGGTTTGGGTATCATAACTTAAAGAATAAGAAATAATACTTACATGCTGCGCTGCACTTTCTACAGCTTGCTCTAACCCATGAAGGATTTTGCCCAACATAAATACACCCGGAGACCACACTCCACAATCCCGATGAATCCACAAGTCCAAATCATAATTTTCCATATCATCTTCATTAGAACTCGACTTCCGTTCCACGTGTGCATCCGAACTGGAACTCGACTTTCTGCCAGGTGATGACAGTTTTTGAGATAGTTTACTGTCCTTTGCAAAAGAGCTGTCTGTTTTCTCTTTGGAGTATTTTGTCTTATAAGGTCCGTAGAGATCTCCCAGCAAGTTATGACCGCTGCGTTTTCCGCATAAACAACAAACCCATGAGTCGCCGTCAACTCCTCCACGAGGCATTACAGATATATGCTTTACTGGAGATCCCGAAGTCGACACTTTGCGTCGTTTCGGAGATTTGCTTGCATTAACCGTTGGTACCTCCAAAGATAGAGGTCGTTTGGAAGAGGTCGACGCTTCAGTAGAAGACATGTCCTTTACAACACTAGCAGTCTTTGAGAACTTCCGTTTTGAAGCGGGTTCATCCACTTTTTCTTCGTTTTCTGTTCGCTTAGATTTATGCACAAAAGATTTACGTTTCTGTTTATCCTTGCTCCCTGGTGGCCGACCACGACCTGGAGTTTTGGTCGGTGGTTTATCTTCAGGCATCGACTCTGCCTGTCTGCTTGTAGAGGATGTATCCTCCCTTTTATCTGCAGAGTTTGTCAAGTCTGTCCCTGCATTAGATCCACTACTACTGCTAACCTTTTCCTTTTCAAGTGCGGCAGTGTGATGTTTTTTATCAGCTGGTGACTCCTCACTGCTCTTCGTGTCGCCCTTAGAACTACGCAATCTGTTTGATTTTAACTTTTCATCATTTTTCTCATTGCCCGCCTCGTAGGCCGTTTCCTTCTGCGCAGTACCTTTAGATGCCTCGTGGACTATGTTTTCTTTGGCATCGGCTATTTTCAATACGGATGCAGTTTGTATATGTTTGACTTGACCCGTTGGCGTCTTCACCGGATTCACAATTAGCACCTTAGAAAGATACAGAAAGTAGTTAAGTTTGTTAAAAAGTGAAAAACAAACCCCATATTTCATTTTCGGAAAGCACCGTGACAAATCAAACCCAAGGACCTTTTGAGAATTTAAGCTAATCAAAACTTAAAAACTGTCTGTCAATTATTCGTAATAGACTTACGATGAAGATGCGACCCACGGAGCAGCCTGGCATCACCCTTTCTTATCGCTTGTTTGTATTCAGTCAGTTGCGTGCGAAGGTTTCTGCCGGTTTCACCAATTTAAGTGGCATGGCAGTCACAGCATTTGATCTTATTTCTCGCTCCATGTCTGCCCGCCCATCTGAATGTTCGTTAGTAGTCGTTAAGTGTCGTCTCTTTCTTTCTCTTACAGTCTCGAGCAGTTATTAGGCTGATTTAGCAACAGAACGGGAACGTCACTTGACGACGGCGCGTGCAAATCAAACAACTGGCTTGACCAATGGTTGAGCGGCAAACTGGGCACCGGAAGTCGTGTTTAGTCCTTTATGAGCGCCTTGCCGTCGTCAAATGACGTTCCCGTTCTGTTGCTAAATCAGCCTATTACAGAGCTTAGGAAGAGACGTTTTTGAGCGACACAGGTGACCCAGATGTGAGGCCTTTTCTTTTTTATTATGCCTTGACGGTACCAAATTGTATTCCTTAGTGTTATTATTCTTATCGAGACGATTTGCCCAAAAATTAAGGACAACCACAGCTCATGAACGCAAAAAGGCCACTTCCGGTTGACCTGCATCGCTCAAAAACGTCTTTGCGTAAGCTCTCTATTTTGATATTTCAGTCAATTCTGCAACCCTAATTAACAATTATTCCTCGAGCCCGAATGGGCTCTGAGTCAATTGACTCAGAGGCCATGAGGGCGAGAGGAATAATTGTTTTAGTAAAATCCAACCAGTTGGTCAAAAATATCGAGACAAAACAACTTAAGCTTGCAAAACGCGACTCAGCCGCCATTGTTTTGGTTTTCAAAGCGGGCGCTTTTCGCTACTAATGGGCTATAACATATAGCCTAGTAGAAGCTCAACCAATCAGAACGCAGCATTGATAATAGACCGCTAGTTGGATTTTACTAATTGCTGATAGTGCATGCGTAAAACAGCCTTACCTACTCCCTTTCGTAAACTATTGAAAGAATAATATTCACCTTTGAATTCTGCTTTGATAAGGAGTCAGAACTGAGAGACTGAACAGGCACCAGAAGGTTCCCTTGGATGAGATACATTTGCCCAGATGTGGTCTTAGCCACCATGACTTGTTGATTGCTCTGAGCAGACTTGCCCTTCGCAATGATGGTAGCTTTGATTGGAGTAACCTGTTGGTGGCTGGAACGTGGAGAAGCTGTGGTCTGCTCTATCGTCTGGATTCCTTGGGTTTTGCTTTCCACTGGCGGAGGTGATGAGTCCACTTTTGAAGCTGACAGACGATCGTCATCATCCGAAGACAAACGTTCTTCGCACCTCAGGGAGACCGTAACTGGCTTCTCCTTTACAACAACTGCTGGAGTTGATCCACTGTTGGGTTTCACCGAATGTTGATTTTCTTCGGCCGTTTTATTTTTACTATTTGACTTGACGGTGCTTGGTTCACATTTGTTAGATGATGGAGTTGCAACATTGGCTGATTTGACAGGCTCAAAACCTTGTTTCACAGTTCCCTTCGTATCAGTTGACACGGTGTCTGTCTCGTCAGCCTCTTTCCTTTCACTAGCCTCACTCGCATCCCCGTTTCGCTGCGCCGTTTCATGATTACCCTCAACTGTTGTAATATCGGACTGTCCAACCTTTTTATCTCTACGAACAAGTTCATCATCCGATCCGTTAACCGGTTGGCCAGTTTTTCTATTTTCCGCCAAGATGCCCTCCAAGTGATTGTCTTTTTTGTTAGCTGGTTTCCCAGCTTCTACAACAGGTTTCTTACTCAATTTACCCTCCACATTCGTTGTTTCACTACTATTTCCTTCACGGTCTCCATCGACTTTACCACTTTCCTGCTTTTTTTCACTGTCCTTTTCAGCACACGATACCTGAACATTATCATTAGTAGCCTTTCTCTCTGTATCGCTGGTCAAATCGTCTTTTTCACAAGTCACGTTTTCCATGTTACAACCTGCTGCTATATCTCCAGCCGGGTTTTTGTCCGCCTTGTTGATGACCTCTTTCGATATCCCATCTTTTTTAATAACGTCCAGGCTCCATACAGCTGCAGTAACTTCAGTTTCCTTGGCATTAGGATCGCCTGATGGTTTCTCTGCACCACTTTTTCCATCTTCACCTTCTTTGCATCCAACCACCTGTTGATGTTTTGACTCTTTTGAAGATTGGGCTACATTATCTGGCTTTAATGTTTCCACAACAGACTCGTTTCGCTCTGGTGATAAACTGCTCCCAGGACCACTCAATTTGTTTTCCTTCACTGTTTCAAAGTTCCCCTCTCTCTTATCCCCTAGCTGCTTCTTTGGAGAATGGGTTTCATGTTCACTCTGTCGAGTCCCTCTTACTGTCTTAGCTTCCTCCACTTTCTTACTTTCGTTAACTTTCATGTCACACCCTTCCTCTTCTGATCTACTCGCATCCACCTTTTTAGTGAGTGGAGGAGATACGCAAGGACTTCCAACATCAGAAGCGCTTCTCCGCAGACGAGGCAAACCTTTTTGGCTATCACCCCCTTTCTTAGAAAGAGTTCCTTTCATTTGTGAAGCAGAAACTACCTGACTGGGATCAAAATAAGGTGGTGATGATGATTTTTCTTTTTTGGAAACAGGCTTAACTGAACCTCGATCATCAAATCCCAGCTGATTTCCCCTTAACAGATCAGGACTCTTCGGATTTGGTAAAGAGGTAGGGGGGGATCTCTTAGGTGGTGGAGAAGGCATTTTCATCGTGCTCTGCTGTCCAGGATATGAAGCTCTGCGTTGAGTTAATCCTCCAACTTTTTGTTGCTGGGACTGGTATTGTGACTGGGATGGGGTTGTACTGGGCTGAACAAACATGCAAGAACTATGCGGCTGTTGTTGTTGTTGTTGCTGCAGTTGAAACTGTGCCTGACTCGAGCCAAAGGGAGACCTTGGCTGTGGAAAAGCTTCACGAGGTCTGCTATATAACCCAGCATCTTGCTGTTGTACTGGGGATGTGGTTGATCTTCTTACTGGGGAATGTGGTGGTTGATATGGGCTGGTTGGGGATTGATACGGCATGTTAGGCATCTGCATCCCAGTATTGGATCTAGCATTAAACGATCCACCAGCATTAAATCCCTGCATCTGGTTTGGCACCGATGAAGGTGAGGGCCTTTTGGGGTATGAGTTGGACTGGTACGACTGAACCTGCTGTGAATAAGGAATCCCTGGGGGCTGAAGGAAACCTCCACCTTGCTGCATCTGCTTATGTACCGGAGAAACAGGCATATTCATTCCATAACCATCTGAATAATACTGCTGCTGTCTGGCAGACAGATTGGCAAGACTCAAGGAAGCTGGTCCTGGTATACCCATAGCTTGGTTAGAGCCTGTCTGTGGACCAAACTCCCCTACAGTATGATTTGAGCCAGTTCCTTGGGGATATCCTTGTTCTGATGGAAACCCACCCTGGTATGCACCCATAGATTGAACAGACGTCTGAGGTGACATAGTTCTTGGTCCCCCATAACCTCCATTATAGCCCTGGAAATTGCCACTTCCATAAGCAGCTTGTTGATGCTGCTGCTGCTGCTGATATTGCTGCTGTTGAAGTACCAAGTCTAAATCTTGAGGCATCATGCCATTGTTAGGACTTCTAGGGATCATCTGTCCTGGACTGATGGAATGGTAATTTGAACCTCTTGGTTGTTGGTGATGGCCCATTCCGGGTAACTGTTGCTGTTGCATCCCACTATAATGAGCTGATCCATAACCCATGCCAGGCTGGGAGTACCCCTATGAAAGGTAAGAAACTTATATCAACATTGAAGCCTCAAGAAAAACATGTCTCAAGGGTGCCTTCCATCATACCAAAATCTCCCAGTTTGAAATGGCTTGATCAAAGCAGAAAATTTTCCTAGAGTAGGTACACCTTTAATCCATGATACCATAAATAATTCCCAATTTCTAAAATACTCATTTTTGATTATTTTACAGCTTATTTGTTCAAAAATGATGAATACCAGAGAATCTTTCAAATTCTAGGAGCACAAAGAGCAGACTGAGAAAAGGTTGCTTCATTTTATCCGCAAGAAATTGAAATGTTCCCCAAGAAATGAGTCTAGAATAAAGACCAATAAAGGAGGCATAGCAATCAATGAAAAACAAGCTGAGCCACCAAAAATGCACGATAGATTCTCACCATAGAATAAAGGTTACTAGGAATTTTTCATTAATATTGTTTTAAATTTTAGGGTCAGTGTTCTCCTTATCAGGGGGTAACTGGTAAAATTTCCTGCCTGAAGCAACACTTGTTACCGCCTGAAATGGCAATTTTAAGATTTACTTTCAAGATTCTCACATGCCACAAGGAAATGAATACATATATGGACAGCGGATTAGCGTAAAACAGGTCTTAAAATGAAGGAATGAAGTTTCAGAGAACCAGTTCCTAAATTTCCCAGCAAGGGTGGGGCCATGTCCCACACTCCAGTACCCCCTTCCCCCCAGGAAAGTGCACCTCTAGTGCATATCTTATGCGTTACCAGCTATGAATGGTCCCTTATCTGCTGAGCTAAAATTTAGGCAGAACACTGAGGGTTACTGGTAATTTAGTCTCACAGTCATAAAGACCAGCCCAGGGTAACAAGCTACCACATATTGTTGCTGTAAGGTGCCTTGGAAGGGTTTTCAGAGTGAGATGGATGTGTGGCAAACTGTCTGCTTTCAGCAAGGGACAGGTGTGATGCTTCTCTATAAAATGGGAAAAGTGGGTGACAAAATATCTTAAGCAGGGCTCAAAAAAACTCCTGTCCAGTCGTTTGATCAAGTAGTTTTTGGCATTGCGCAAGTGACTTTCCTGGTAAGCTTCCCATTCAGTCTGAACACAACTATTTACTTAGACTTCACCGAGATTAGTTGTAGCTGTGACTACATGTATGACTAAAATGTTTCATGATCTTGACCATTATGCAGATCAGAGGAATTCTCCAATTTCAGTCTCAATGAAGATGTGAACTACAGAAATAGAAATTTTTTAATGACGATATGATTATCGCAGTGGCAATTGCATTTTGTGCAAAATTAATAATAAATAAATTCATGCATTTTGGTGTTGTGTTCACATGGAACCATGCTAACCATATGAAAATTTAGATGCCTAGCCATTCGAAAATCTGAATGCCCAAATCGAGCTCAAATTTTGAGCTTGAGGAGTTAAAAGCTTGACCAGTGATGTGTGAACACCATGATCATCTAAATTGCTGTGCAGCAAAAGTGTGGTTGCATGGATGCAAGGAAATTCAGCTAGGAGACACCATTTTAGATTTGCTCATACAAGTAGGGTGCATGGGCAAATGGTAAAACCACTGAATAAAGTTAAAATTGAACCTGGTTTGTCAATTGTGTGTGAAAAGCGCAAAATTATTGAACAGTTAAGCGGGAATAAAATGTCCAGTCAAAATTTTCAGCTCAGCTGTACTGGCATAAGAAAAGGGAGTTGTCTTTAGTGAACCCGACGACTGTGCCTCCAAAAAGAGAAAAAGATCTTGTTTTTTTGTCTAGTTTGTTTTTGTCTACCACATCAAGATAAAAGATGACTGCTTTTCTACAATTGCTTACAACTCCTCAAGAGTGTTCCTGGTATGTGGCATGATTGTCAGTATAGTCATTATTTTCAAATTTAACCATTACAGAAAATATTATAAATAAATCATTTTAAAATGTTAAATTTACTAAGCTGTGTAAATTATGTTTCATGTCCAAGCTGCCACATGTGACAGAAACTTATTACTGCTGTGTCAAAGAATTATTGCCATTCCTTCCCTGGTGACAGTGCATCAACATTGACAGCTTTGGTGTTATAATCTGTTATAATCTCGTTACAGGCAAGATGCAGCAACAACTCTATTCCTTGTTTTCTCTAAATGCAAACTGGGCCAAATTGAGCGTACAGTTTGAACTACATTGTACAAGTTGGCAACCCACGAACCAATTTGGCTGAAATGTGACCCACTTACTGCCAGATACACTGGTAGTTATTCTAAAAACCATGTGTACAAATTTTGACTTCTTTTTTTCATTTTTGAGATGTATTTTTTCCACAGGTAATGCTAATGACTTGTTATTCCTAACTTCATCTGCTCATACCAAAAGAAAAAATGAAACATTTCCAAGAGCCCTACACACATCCTATGCTGCCACACTGTTTCCATTTCTTGTCCCAAACACAACAAGATCATCCAAGGAGGATTTAATTTATTTTAACTTATTTAAATAATTATGTTTATGAAAATTATTGATTGAAAGCATATCTATCAGAGGTCCAACATGTGAAGTTCTGAGTTGGAAATTGATATCAAATCAGTCTAAGCCAGTTTCAAATCCAACATTTTTGACTGACATGTATACTGTACTTGAATGCATGCAAAACTGTAATCAGCTATTTGTGCTAAAAAAATCAGTTTAGTCACATATCCCACACCTGTCCCTTATACTGTAACAAGAACGCACTTAAAAGTGGCGTTTAGTCTCGCTTTGCTTGGAGATTAGATAAGAAATGAGGAGGAAATTAACTCTACACAAAACAGGATTGGCTCGCTAAAGGTTTTTCACTTCCTTCTTTATCGCAGGTCGAGAATTCTTCAGGATATTTACTTTTTATATGCTATTGGATGATTTGTTTCTGAATTGATTTAGTATACATGTTAGCAACAACTGGAAATACGTCCGCTGTCACAGGCTATACGCGTGTATAAATACACGAAAATTCAAGGGCCTCGATTCAAGAGAAATTACATCATGGCAAAAGGTTGAAAAACATGATTTACAAGGCACGTCATTTAAATCATCATGGAAAATAAACCTGCACATTTAAAAAACATTACCTGTGTACAAAATAATCCCCACACTAAAACAAACAATATGGTCAACACAGTAGAGTTTCTATCTGACCACATGCCTGAGCAAACACACATGGTTTGTTTTAAGTTTCTTCTGCATCTTGAATTTGCCTTCGACCTTTGTTGACTATGGAGAGTTTCAATCCTAAAGCTGTTAATTTACAGGTATTTTGAATACTTTTGCGTGGATTTTAACAAATTAAATAAAGGAAAGGAGCCAACTGTCCTACTGTTGTTGTTACTTTTTTTGCCAGTAATCTGGAAGTAAAATTTCGACTATCTTTCAACCAAGGCCGATCAACTTGACATTATTAAAAAACCGTTTTCTCTTGCACTCTAGAATCTGCCCTTTGAGGATTTCTTTCACATCCCTTTTTTGGGAGCTAAAATATAGCATTGAAAGATTTTTCAACACAAAACCACACGAGGAAAGACACTAAACAGTCCACATCAGTGAGGGTGTTTGTTTTTGACCAGCAGTATCATGACTTAAAGTAGATACCTTGCGTAAAGTTCTGTCAAATGAAAAGAAGCCATTTTGTATCCATGAAGTGGTAGAATTGCATGCATTTGCCAAATTTCTAAAGCTCTTAGAATGTGTGAGACTACCTGTATGATGCATGTAAAATTATATTTTGTCAAAAATATTCAGCTCTACAGAATTTCATTTTCCAAATTGGGTAAGTAATCTTCGACTTCCACTGGCCTAAAGGATTTCACACTCAAATTGGTGAGTGGACAAGTGCTTATGTCAAACTCTGCATGAGTACCTTAAGTCAAGAGATCAATATTGACAGCCAACTGCGGGTGTTCGCTAACATGCCATCAAAAATAATAATCAAAACCATCAAAAAGATAAAAAATCCAGAATCTGAGAGATGAAAGAAGATAAATATGCAAAGAGCCTCACCAAGATTCAGGTCAGTGCAATTTTTCATACGCATTAGATATTCGGAGAAATAGTTTACCCTCTCAAGGAAATACAAACATTAAAGCTTTTTCTAATACAATGAGTGTTCAAATAGCAAAATCCCCCCAAACAAGTACATGTAAATTGCAAATTTTAAAATCTACAGAACGCCTCTCTCAGTTTCCCTGTAATTGCCACTTCATGCAAAAGCTTAGAAATTCAAGAGTACTCTATGACAAAATGAAAAATCCTTTTGAAGAGAAAATGTGTGGTTCCAAAAAATATCCAGACGCTCACCACAGAGGGAATTTCACATAGGACCCCATACCTCCCTGAATTTTCCATTTTTGTAGGGAAGTGATAACCCCCCCCCCCATTCCCCAGTTCAACCTCTCCCGAATTTCCAGAGGTGTAACAAAGACCACCCTCCCCTCTGAAAAAGTTCATTCACTCGAAGAAAGGTTATTGAAGTAAAAGATTGAGGCCATTTGTGGTTTTTGACCAACGGTTTCCAGTTATTAAGTGATCTCACAACATTACAACCCACTACGCTGCCATAAGGTAACCTAACCTGCAAAATTTGGGTCAATTTAGATTTCTGGGAAACTGTCCACCTACCCCTTCCTTAAGCCAACATTATCACTTACTTCTCACTAACGGCAAAATGTTGGCCTAGGGGAGGGGTGGGTGGACAGTTTCCCAGAGACCTAAATTGATCCCAAAATTTTGCTTATCTCTTTCTTTAAATGAACAGATAAAGTTAATAAGTTGTATCAGTGAATTTACCATAATGTGCAAGCTTACGACTTGTTTTTTGTCTTCATAGGCAGAATGTTGATGTAATTAAGGCCATTTCAGCAAGTGTGGGTGCTTATAGTAAAGAAGTCAAACTTTCAACCACAAAATTAAGGCAAAACAAAAAAGAGGATGAAAACTCTAGATTCTGAAACGGTTATATTGTATACCATGTGTTTCGTGAAGCAAAATTGCCACTATACTATTCTTTCATCGACTGATGCAACAATGTGTAATGATTCTTATTTCAAATGTTGGTGGAATTTTGTAACGCCATTTAGCGTTAATGCAATCGCAAACAGTCATGATGTCACCCTCTCAAACACAAAATTAAGAAAAAAAAGGAGACAGAGGAAATTAACTCTAGATTCTGAAATCATGACCTTGTACCTTCTGCTTTTTGAAGCGAAACTTTCACTATTTTGCAATTGACTGACTCAACATGTCTTTAGGGAGACTGGTAATGAGTAATGGCAGCCGAATCTACGAGCACAAAATAAATCAAGTTTAAGTCGGTCTAATTCCTTTGAAATGGCATCCAAAAATGTTTTCTAAGGAAGACAGAAAACCTGATTAAGCTTAAAAAGAATAATCATAAATGATATAGTTTAAGTTATTTGTGTCTCAAGAATGATCTACCAGATCGGTAAGAAGCAATGTTGGTCAATGTTTGAACTTAATTCCAAAATGAATTGATATTAACCCCATGGAAAGTGATTTAATTGTCCAACCCCCTCCCCTTCGGAATTTCTGATTCCCTCAGTGGAGGGGTCTGGATATTTTCTGGAACAACACAATTTGTACATATACCATATTTTCTCGATTAAACAGCCCCAGCATTAAATCAAGAAAATACGGTATAAAGATTAGTTTTAAGCGACTCTAATACTTCATGAACGTTACAACTCAAAAGGATCAATAACTTCTTTAGTTTGAATTGTGAATGATGCCATGTGAAAACCAGCAATAGAAGAGGGCAAAAGGTACAGTCATTTCACCAATAATAAATAGAAGCATTACCATGCAAATATAATTTCATTCAAATGCTGCCATTTTGATTTACATTGTGGAGTGGTCACTCATTATGTTTGTGCATGTGAATCAATATGGCCCACAACATTTTGGAACTTACATGACAGGTTGATTTATGACGGTAAGTTAACCTTTTGGTCACTTAGTTAACACTGAACCAGTGCTAAAAAAAATACATCCCATTGTTCAAGACTAGTAGATTTTCTTACTGGGTGAATAACTTCTAAAGCTCACTTGGTTAAAGGCCAATTAATGGACAAGGGTCCAGCCGAGTCATTCTCTAACAAAATCATTAACTACCGCAAGTAAGTTGTGGCCCCAGAAAGCAAAATGTGAAAGCTGCTTGCGCAAACAACAAGCTGGAATTCAAGTTTTCTTCTAGCCCAGTGAACAATGCCAACATGAGTTGAATTCCAGTTGTTAAATAGGTTATTTATTTTGTTTTACAAATAAAAAACTACAGTACACTTTTAATGTTGACTTCACTTTAAACATCTGGTTACAGGTACATACAGACTCAAGCATTTTGAATGTGAGAATCCTGATTTTCTAACTGTTGCCTTATATAGCTATGAAGTGATTACCTTCCTCTGGTTTAATAATCCTTTTTCCTTTTTGAAATGAATAATACACTTAATTCAAGTGAATTATGGCATCGTGCCTTTGTGTAAATTTCTGATAACACTTACACAATTCTAAAGGTTGGTTAACATAACTTCAGGACTGATTACCCCACAAGGACTTTGCTAGCAAGAGCCAAGCTGTTCATCTTTTTGTTAAGCAGAATGCAAAATTCTGTCCTATCCCAAAATACAAATGTAGACTGGCTGGTTACGTTGAAGCTTGATTTAAAATACTGTGGTAAAAACATTCTCACTGGTTCAATGGCATTTTTTAACTGAATTTTACAATGCACAGGCTAAACTTTTAACTTGTGAATACCTTATCTTCCTGTTATATTTTGAGCGTGGAATACATGATTCAAGTGATTCAAGGCATAGGAAGCAAAAAACCCCATGGATTATGGACAGTGTCGTAATTCTACCGACAAAGAATCATTACCAGTCAACTGACAAGCGATGAGCTCTACATAGTCGAAACAACTTCTTGTGTAAATGCCAGCGCTCGCTACAACCTGTTGAATTTCGCTCAATGAATTCATGAAGTCAATTTTCATCCGTGTCATGTTTCCGGGAAATATATGTTTCTTGACGACTATCTATATCTAAACCCTGCTCCCCGCAAGTTACATAGAACAGTACAGCGCTCGTTTCTTCAAGGTAGTAGCATTTCCCTTCCCACGAAAACAGAGAGTTTTTTTAAAGAGTCCATCTTGGTTCACCGCGTGAAAGATCGTATTGTTCAGGCTGATCGCACATGCGCCGAGCGAATAACTAGCATGGTGCGAAAATGACTGGTCCTACGAAGTACAAAATTTGATCTTTTCTTACCCCCGATTGAACCATTGCAGGATCTTCCATCGGCCGCTGAATAGTCTCCTCTGGCGGGTCATTCTGCATTAGCATTTTCATTAAATCCCTCTCGCCTTCTCCCAGCTCCATATCTAAAAGATTCCAGTGCCAAAAATGCAAATTAACATCGCGAATCAGCTCGCGTAGCTAACTTGTGCTCAACACGCACGCACAGCTACGCGATGTTTACCGGCTCTTCTCAGCAATACTAACCCTTTCCAAGCTCAAGATCACAGAAATAATAGACCAGAGGTAGCAAACACAAATATCATGAAGCAAAGCATGTGGTCATGAAAGGTCAAATTAATCATCGTGCTTCTGACGTTTGTTATAATATGACCATCACGACATGAATTGTGCTAGCAAATGTCCGTCTCCCTCTAGTCAGCCCACGTTCAAAAGGGTAATGAATGTTTTCAGATACCGCGACATAACCAATTTGGTAACATCTTACCTCACTGGTTGATAAAAGGCTTGGGGTTTTGTAAATAGCGATGGCCTTTGGAGCACAATTTCTGCGTTTTCCCAGTGGTAATCGCCCATATGACTTCGCCAACTCAAGCTTGCAGTTCACATTTCACATTTCACTTATCCCGCGACTGGTCAGCGGTAGAACCGGAAACTCGACCTAGCCCCTGGCGTCTGACGTAGCCAACTCGCCATAAGCGGAAGCGAAACCGAAAGGGATCCATTTCCGGCCGTTTAAGGGTGAGAGTGAAGACTTTGATATTTCATTGTTTTTCAAAAACTCATCATGAACGTGTAGCACTTGGTTTCATTATGACATTAGGAAGCTTAAATTCGCGCTGCCTCAAACTTCATCGCGCTTATTCCATCTTGTTTAATTCGTCAAATGTTGGCAATTTTTTTGGAGTTGAATTCGAAATGACTGTATAAAAGTTCACAAAAACAGAACCTCGGCCTTTCCTCCACTATTCTACAGCAATAAATTACATCTGTTAGTCCTTTTTACGGATCAAAATGAAGATTTCCCTACCCTTTCATATACTTCAATTCACAGGAAAACTCCTACCCTTTCATATACCCTGCCTGTTAAAGTACTCCTTTCGGGAGGGCCTTGGACCGTATTCCGGGGTACCGGGCCCAGTGCGAGATACCAAACAATCTGCGTTTTTAACCTGAATTTCATCCGATTACTTCGAGTTGTTTCTATCCGTCTGTAACGTCTGAATCGACCTGCCGTTAATGCCGTCCAGTGAGGTCACTACTCCTTTGCTTTAATTCATGCAAAAAGCAAAACACGATTTTCAAGTGGCAGACCTTTTTTCGATCATAATTCATGTTTAACGTGGAAACCAGGGGGAAAACTATTAACTGACTGCAGTATCTTGAACCGGTTGTAATTCGGTCGCAATCACGGGATGAAATAAATGCAACACGGAACACTTAGTTCAAAAACACAACAATTTCCTTTAATTGAAAAGAAGCTTAAAGATGAAAAAAGAAAACAAGGAAACAATTATAAGAAAGAAAAGCTAACAGAACTGCATTATACTTGGCAGTGAAAATAGCAAGAAGGTCGAATGACAACGTGACATTGGTCTTAGAAACTTCCCATAAACAAAATAACCGCGGAGACCACAAAGTGGCTTTAAATGAAAAACCTACCGACTCTCCGCAATGATTCATCATTCGCAGTTCAATTTAGCAATTCATTTTCGAAGACAAGGGTAATTTGGCTGTTTACGATAAAGATTATCGAATTGTTTGAACTCCACGCAAGCATGCCACCAATGCGATCCGCTGAATATCAAGGGACAATCCCGCTAAAATTTCTCATAATTATACATAATTATGCGAATGTTTAGACAATCAACCAATGAAAATTACTACCCGGTTCTATTAGTGACGTCAATGGTCGGTTCAGACAGTGCAGTGAGGAGAAAACGACTCTCGGCTGAAATTCAGGCTATCTGCGTTTTAAGAATAATGGTAAAATTATTTAACAATTAATCCCACCAAGTAGCGCCATCCTTTTCATCTTTTTCCACTCACTCACTAACAACCAACTTCACCTTAAATTAGCCAAAATACCCTCCGTTACTTCTAAACTGCCGGCATTCTGCCCTTTACTTCCCGATTTTTCTCAGGCCAGAATTGCTATAGAGCAGTCTTTTTTAGCATTCATGTGTCTGTAAGCCGAATCACCGGCCAGGTAGTAGTCCTTCTGCCCATTACTAGCAGTCAAAACAGAAGAAGTTTATTTCATGTAATCTCACTGAGCATTTGTGTTTAAATCGAGAGTGCATTTTTGAGTTGCCGTATTCTCGTATACCAGCTTACGCTTAAGCTTGCTAGCGGTAGCCCGGTGAAATATTCGGCACGAATTTTCTCTTTAATTGGTCTACCAAGATTTGCCACTAAACCACAAAATCCTGAAAATGAAAATTTCAGTATAAAGATAAAACGTCCTCTAGAATCCATCTGATGAAAAATGATACGGCTACACCATGTTCTCGGCCTTTCGATCGGTCCATCCAGAGTAGATATACGTCACCTAAAACGCGTTCGATGCGACAGACGTTCACCTAAGAATTCCGAACAGATAAATCGTTTTTTGGGCACCTCCATATCAACCAAACAGGCTTTCAATGAGTAGAGAAAATCATTTGAGCCACCGCAGACGTAATTGCAAACACTTGGTCGTTGGGTGCTCCTGGTGGAGCCACAGCAAATAATCTTCAATTCTAAATAATATTTTGATGCCATTGTTGAAGCTATTACCTGGGAAAAGAAGAGGTATACTTGTAGGTAAACTATAATCTCTCTCTTCTGTTTGTTGCGCTTATGCAACGTTTTTTTCCTTAAGATAAAGTACTACTTTAAAATCATAAAAAGATCCACCTTTCATGTTTCAGGCCACGCTCTTGAAAATCACGTGATTTGTAGCAGCCAAGTTAGTGATGCTATAGAGAGCGGATGGAAATGTGTAGCTGGCAGCTGTTATGTATCCTACAATTTCCATTATACGGGAAAAGCAGCAACTTACAGTTGTTAATCGATCAAGTTCAGAGATGTTACCGGTCTCTTTCGGATGGTCAAGGGTCCACTTTGGGGCCGACAGTTTTCACCCTTTTCGCAAACGATCTTCTGTCCTGGCCTCTGTGTCTTCCGAATCCGTCTATATGTTTGCTGACGACACAACGGTTTATTACATGAGTGACACGACAGAAAAAAGTATTGCCCAGTTAAATACTGCGCTCCGTGAATTAAACGAGTGGTGCCTCATTAACAGACCAACACCCCACACAAGTAAAAGTGAGACCATGCTAATCTCTGGAAGAAATCCCCCGGTTAATATTACCCCGATCTTCGTTGGAAACTCTACGATTGAATGCATGGGTATCTAAATCACGATTACTGGGAATAACTGGCAATGAGAAACTGACCTGGACTCCGCAAATGCTGGAACTCAAAAAAATCATTTGCTAAAAAACTAGGATTACTTAAGAAGTCGAGATTTCTCCCTGGAAGCGTTCGTCAGGATCCCTATTTTAGGGTCATTTTACCTTCAGTGGCCTATGGTCTTAAACTATGGGGTTCTTTCTGCAACTCCGACTTATTTCAGTCCCTGGAAAGACTCCATAGCAGGCTGCGAGACTTATTTTTAATCTGCCTAAAGACATGGCATCGGCTGAAGTCCTACAACGGGACCAATCGCCGACCCTCTCTATTTATTGTAAATCTGCTATTTTTATCTGTTTTCATAAAGCTTCATTTCATATCGTCACCTCAGCCTAATTAAATCTCTAGTTAACTTTAATGAATTTAGCTTAGTTTCTAGTTTATTTAGTGATTAGTTAATTGCAAATGATCCCACAAGCTCATGTAGCTTTAATACTTATCGTTTTAAAATAAAGGCTATCTATCTATCTATCTATCTATCTATCTATCTATCTATCTATCTATCTATCTATCTATCTATCTATCTACCTATCTATCTCCGTTTGCGAACTCAATGATCGTTCTATGTCAACAGAGCCAAATGACTTAACAACCAAATCTGGTTTCACATATTACAAGCCTAGAATCGCTCGGAAAATTGTTAGTTACATGTATTATCGTTACAATAACATTGACGCTTAAAACTAAAATCTTACATTTAGACTCTTCATTCGTTGGTTAAGGCCCCAAAGATACTATATACATAAATATTTAGTTGGATATTATACGTTTTGAAGGTTTTCTGATCTAATCTTAGTGATACGGTCTTTTTTTAACTTTTCACAGTAATAACATTCCAAAAAACAGTCATTATGCGTTCATAATATTTCGCTTTCTCTGGTTAGCTCCAATCCTCCGGCAAATCTTCATGACCAGCCAGCGCTTACCATATTTGGAAGACGTAGGCAATAACCAATCTAAAAACAATGATCTACTGCCCAAATATAAAATAGTAACCTCATTTCCGTTTTCGGCATTGGTGGATAAACATCCTCGATCTGCCTAATTCTCAATAAAAGTCACAATGAATTTCAGGTTGAACGTGCTTATGTACGTTTACCCTGTCAAAATGGCGTAACGTGTTTAAACGACTTCCATTTCTGCTAACATGTCGACTAACGCGGGGCATCACCATTGACATGTACCGATATACCTGATAGCGTGGCAGAAGTAGGTTACCATCGAGGTTTATATGTCCCAGTTGTCTTCTGTCAGAAATCTACAACAATGTCGTGAAACCCCTTTGCTAGTATATCAACCACTCATCTGCCAGCATCTTAAAGTCCACCTCTCATCCTCTCGCGAGCATGCTTTCTCTTTCAAATCCTATGAACTACTGGGTATCTAACAGATCGGTGCCTTTGAAATTTTGCTATGCGTCAACTTTCATCATCTAATCTATCTGCCAGTACTAACACGGCTTTCCAATTTCTAAGGCCAGGCTGGCAGTCAGAGCGACTTCATTACACTATGATGTGAAAGACTATAAACAAATTTATCACCCATAATTACAGCTTGCCTTAGATGCTATGATGGGTGTTTTTCTAAGTAGATCAGTTCTAGCTCTGTCCCCTGCTGTGAACGGTCGTTTGAGAACTCTTCTGTGGGATCCAACTCGAGATTAAGGAGGCCAGGTTCTTTCTGAACTGTTGACTGTGCAGAGTGTACATTAGTGGATTTAGACAGGAGTTAAGCAGTGCACTCGCTGTGGCCACCGCGCTGACTGTGCCATAACCGCCAGGAATTATGGGGCTTATGACGCAGAGAGTAGCTTGAGGGATCCAGCAAACAGAAAAGATTACAGTGACGGAAATGAGCATCTTGGTCACTTTGTTTCTGCGTCGTGTCGTCGATGCTCGAGAAGAATCTGGAATAAAAGTTTGTTTTTGCAAATGCAAAATAATGCTTGAGTACAAGCACCCCATTATGCAAATAGGAATAACTGAATTGCAAAATGACCATGTGATGTAATAGGCACGGGAAAATGTGTAACTTGGGAAGTTCTCGGAGCACATTTGACTCTGTACATCAAAGGCTGTCACAACAACAGACGGCAAGTTTAATGAGATTGCTAAAATCCACAACAGTAACAGCAGCCACCACGAATACCTGCGT